>NC_142082.1:52974624-53152124 GCF_054644295.1 Miniopterus natalensis | reverse complement strand
AGTGTCTGGTGTCCTAGCTGCCATCTGCAAAGCTGCTGTCTCTGCCAGGACCACCGCAGCCCCCTGCCCTTCAGCCACAGCCACCACCACTGTGTTGCCACCACCTCAGACCATCTGTATGATTAGGCCACAATCTTCAACGAGCAAACATATTCTTCAGTTCTGTGTGTTCTTGAAGGGCAGTGGAGATACCTGCCAGGCACAGTATCACCTCTATGCAGAGAAGTGAACTGTAGAAATTCATTAGTACTCCACCAAGAAACTTCCAAAAGAGTGGTTAACCTGGACACAGAAGTGTTGAATTGGAATTGCATAGCATTTTACAAGAGTTCTCACCTGGATAGGGTACACCTCAGTGCACTTCCTTTCTATTGCTTCAGTATTACTGGGTTGAAGAATTGCTGCTTGTTAAGAGGTTCATTTTACTTCTCATTACTCCCAACTTCATACTCAAAGTACTGAGAAGTTCAAGTGAAGTATATTGAAGTAGACTCAGTTTCTTTGCATCATTTCTGTATTCAGTTTTTAAATTCTTTCATAACCCTATCGAGTGTCTTTTAACTAACATGGCTCAAATGAACCACCCAGCTCCTGTGGAAGTCACACACAAGAATATGAGATTTCTCATTACACACAGTCCAACCAATGCCACCTTAAACAGATTTGTAGAGGAACTTAAGAAGTATGGAGTTACCACAATAGTAAGAGTATGTGAAGCAACTTATGACACTACTCTTGCGGAGAAAGAAAGCATCCATGTTCTTGATTCACCTTTTGATGGTAGTGCACCACCATCCAATCAGATTGTTGATAACTAGTTAAATCATATAAAAATTAAGTTTCATGATGAACCTGGTTTGTATTGCTGTTCATTGTATTGCAGGCCTTGAGCTCTGGTGCTTGTTGCCCTGGCATTAACCAAAGGTGGAATGAAGTATAAAGATGCAGTACAGTTCATAAGACAAAAGCAGCATGGAGCTTTTAAAGGCAAGCAGCTTTTGTATTTGGAGAAGTATCATCCTAAAATGTGGCTGCACTTCAAACACTCCAGTGGTCACGGAAACAAGTGTTGCATTCAATAAAACAGTTGCCTGATTCCATTGCCTTGGAAGTGGGACTTGAGGCAGGACCTAATTTGTCATACATATTAGGGTTGGTGAATAAGTCTAATGAAGCTTCCATAGAAGCATTGAAAAGCAGCTTTGCCAGGCCACAAGCTTGACAGAATTGCAACCTCTATATTTGGGTTACAATCAACCTATTTTGACACTTAGCAAACAATTCTTACTGTTCAGCATTTAAATGTGCTTGCCATTTGTACCAATGCTGTATTGAGTTATGTCTTTAAATCTAGTTCCATGCCAGAATCTTATCAATATATAAGAGATTTAGAAAGATTAGGTGCCAAAATACTGAGCATAAGACTTGTATATTTTTAATATCATAGAGAACTAAAATCCCAGGAACTCTGAATACTCTGGACCTTATATAGTTTATCCATTCAGTCATTTCAAACATAAGTAGGGCCTATATGGTTATTTGCCTGCTCATTTTATGTTACATCTCCCACATTTATGCAAGTATATATCAGGTGTGCTCAACTTTTAATTTGTATAACAAGTCTTAGTTATTATTTATCCTTCTATAAATCTCATTTTGTGCTGTTATGGAAAGTGTCCATTTTGAAAATCTACATTGTACAGAGCACATGTCTTTAATGTCTCCAGACAAAAAGCCTTACAGTTAATATTAATGTTTGCACTTGGGGTGCAATTTATAGGGGGGGCTGAGAAAAGAATGGGAGGGAGCTATTAAGTATATTTAGTAAAATGTTGCCTTTGTCTTGTGTTGAATATGTAGAATATACTCTTTAGTAAATATTTTTTTTGAAGGTAGAGATGCTTCGTTGTAGCTAAAACAACACTTAATCATAAAAATGCTGAAATTCTTGTATATTTTTTTACATTCTGAAGTTGTTTACCAATGTTTTTTGTTTAAAGTGTGATTTTTTTCCCCCCTTCCTATGCTTCCTTGCAAAAAAAGAAGTGGGTTTCTGTTAATGAATTGAGCAGACATCTAATATTTTATATGCTATTTGAGCTGTGTAACTTAGTATTTGGATATTTGATAATTTGTTTTATTATATAATTGATAAAATGGTGATATGTATTAATGTTAGTTCAACCATATACTTATACTGTATGGGGATGTGTGGTTATAGTTCTGTGGGAGAAATAATTTGTCAGTGTTCACCAGCTTGTAAAAATCTATTATGAGAGCTTAAATATCTAAATAAATAATGAGATGCATTAAAAAAAAAAAATGGCCAAAAGTAGTCAAAACAACTTAAGGAAGAATAAAATAGGAGAACTCTACTATGAAAAAAATCTATACAGCTAGAATGATTTATACTTATTGATATTGGTGGAGTGTGTGACAAATATAAAAGTGGAACAAAATATGAAGCACAGAAACAGACTAATGTACATAAAAACTTTATTAAATGACAAATGTGTCATTATAATTCAATGAGGAATGAAGACACTATTCATTGAAAAATGTTAGGACAATTGGCTACACATATGGAAGATAATAATATTATATCAACATACTGTAAACAAAAATAAACTCCAGATGCATTAAGTACCTAAGAGAATTTTTTTTAATTTAGAAAGAAAAATAGGAAGATAATTTAATGATACAAAAGTGTGGGAAATTTCTAGGCAGGCTGAAAACCTTAAAAACATTAATATTGATGAATTAGACTTCATTAAAAAAAATTCTGCACTAAAAAAGATATCATAAAATTTTATTTAAACCACAAACTGTGAAAAGATATTTGCAACACCCATAATTTACAGTATAAGTTTTCAAGATATACACATCATTCCTAAAGATCAATTAGAGATAAACAATAAAAAGCATATGAATGATGAAGATGAGGGAAAAATCTAAATAGCCAATGTAAATATGAAAAGATGCTCTACTTCTACAAATCACGGAATTTAAATCAAGATAATAGGTTTTCATTTTACACTCATCCAATTGGCAAAAATGAAGAAATCTGTTAATATCAAGTGTTGGCAATGATGAAACAGGAATTCTCCATGTGTGGATATGTAAATTGGAAAACCATTATTTGGTCAGGGTCCTAGCAGGAAACAGATGGCATACTCAAAAAAAGTAACTGAAGAGAGAGTTTAAAGAAGGGAATATTTACAAAGCTGAGAGTAAGGGTTAAGAGAAATTGACAGGGGATGGTGAAGCACCATGGGGTTAGTAACACCAGCACGCTGTTACTGCCTTAAGCCTGAAGGGTGATGACCAGAACAGCTAAAGAGCTGTCTTTTCAGGAAAGAAATACCCAGCTGAAGTTGTGACCTTCATAGAGGAAGGCAGAGGTGGTAAACCACACCTAACCGTGTAAGGAGCTTACTTCCCCCAAAGTTCTATTTCCTAAGCTCCTGTTGGTACTTCTTATTGGCCAAACCCAATAGAAGCATAAGGTCATGGGAACCAAGTTGGTACCGCTCATAAAGGTTAGTCTCCTGGGTCACAGAACATGGTGGAATAGGATGGACAATGTCAAGAAGGGCAGATGGAAAACATCTAGCATAACAGCAGTGGAGAGAAATGTGGTAAAATTTAGTAGCTTTGAATATATGCACACCCTCTAACCTACAGTACCCTTTCTAGGTATATACTCAGGAGACACATGTGGACAAGAAAACACATTGAATTAAATGTTTGCACATAAAAGCATTGTTTATAACAGCAAAGAATTTTGCAACCACCTAAGTGCTCATTAACAGAAAGTTTGGTAATATCATATATTTATACAATGAAATACCACATAACAATAAGTATGGTGAACTAGAGGTACATTATAAATATAGGTAAATCTAAAAATAATGCTGTTGCATGAATAAAGCAAACTGCAAAAAACTATACCCAGAGTTATATGATTTAGATAATTTTTTCCCCCTAAAAAAGTACACAGAGAAACCCCTTCATTTTTTTCATGGAAACATGAACGTGCAGTAATAAAAAGCACTCCTGTATAAGAGTGCGACACAACAACTTCACAACAGTGCTTAGCTCTGAAAAAGGAAACAGAACATATAGGGGAATTGCCTTTATTTATATCTACAATGTGTTTATATTTTTATAAACAGATTTGAAAAAATTACTATCAACTCTCCAGTCTAAGTCTATGTGTGGGTATGTTTTTAGTTCTTTTGTCAGGAGCTGGATTGCTGGGTTTTATAAGGTTAACTTTATAAAACACAGATAAACTTTTCTTTTTTTTTGTTTCATGATTTTTTTTAAATTTTATTTTTGTTTGAAATATTACAGATGTCCCTTTTTCTCCCCAATGACCCATTCCACCCTGTCCCATCCCCCTCCCCAGTCCCTCTCCCCACCATTGTCCGTGTCCTTGGGTTGTACATATATGCATATAAATTCTTTAGTTACTCTCTCCCCCTCCACCCACCCACCCTCCTCCATCCCTCTGACATTCATCAGTCTGATCTATGCTTCCATGTCATTGAATCTATTCTGTTCATCAGTTTATTAAGTTCTTTAGATTCCACGTATAAGTGAGATCATGTGATGTTTGTCTTTCACTGCCTGTCTTATTTCACTTAGCATAATTTTCTCCAGGTCCATCCATACTGTCCCAAAGGGTATGAGATTCTTCTTCTTTACACTGGCGTAGTATTCCGTGGTGTAAATGTCCCACAGCTTTTTTACTCACTCATCTACTGATGGGCACTTGGGTGTTTACAGATCTTAGCTATTGTAAACTGTGCTGCTATGAACATTGGGGTACATATATTCTATCTGATTAGTGTTTCAGGATTCTTAGGATACATTCCTAGGAGTGGAATCACTGGGTCAAAAAGCAGCTCCATTTTTAATTTTTTGAGGAACCTCCATAGTGCTTTCCATAGTGGCTGCACCAGTCTGCATTCCCACCAGCACTGTACTAGGTTCCCCTTTCTCCACACCCTCGCCAGCACATGTCGTTTGTTGATTTGTTGATGGCGCCATTCTGACAGGTGTGAAGTGATGCCCCATTGTGGTATTAATTTGCATCTCTCTGATGATTAGAGACGTTGAGCATTTTCTCATGTGTCTCTTGGCCATCCGTATGTCCTTTTTCAAGAACTGTCTATTCAAGTCCTTTGCCCATTTCTTAATTTGGTTGTTTGCCTTCCTCTTGCTGAGAGACAAGCTTTTCAAAGTGACTGCAAAATTCTGCTTTCCTGCTATAGCTTGTTACAGTCATTCTATAGTCACATGGCACTTGGTATTGTCAGACTTTTTAATTTAGCCATTCCATCACTAGTAGAATTTATGTAGTGGTATCTTATTATGGTTTTAACAGGCATTCACCTAATACTAATGAGGTTGAGTATATTTTTAATTTTCTATTTGTGTATCTTCTTTGGAAGAGCATTTATTCAAATATTTTGCTCATTCTACCCCCCCCCCATGTGTTGTCTTATTAGATTGTTAGAGTTCTTTATATATTTCAGGTACAGACCCTTTATAAGATATATATTTTTGCAAATATTTTCTTCTGGTCCATGACTTGCCCTATTTATTTAAAGCAGAAAAGTGGTTGCTAAGAGCTAGGAGGTGGGAGGGAACTGGCTACAAAGAATGATGAGAGAATGTTTTTGAGGGTGATGGAAATGTTTTATATCGTAATCATGATGGTAATTACACAGCAGTATATATTTGTTGAAACTTATCTAAATTTGGACTTAAAATTGATTAATTTGTTTCCATATAAATTATACTTTGAAAAAGCTACTTAATAAATTTTTAAATTAAGTATGGTAAATTTTAACATGAGCTAAATTTTTAAATTCACTAGCTACATTAGTGCTATATTGATTTTTATACATTTTTGTATGTTTAAATTATTGTGTAGTTTTAAAATATGAGAGAAACAGTGTCCTTCTGGTTTTAACTTTGTAAAATCCGGCTTCTTTGATGAACCATTGATTCAGTGGGGAAACTAATCTGGAGTGAAAATTATTAGTGAAAACTATTAAAATGAAAAAATGTACCTATCCCTTCTATGTCTGAAAAGCTTAATTGTTCCAGACAGATCCTGGAATTTACAGGCTTCTGGACATTAATTTATCAATTTTTTAATTGCACACGAACTAAGAGTGCAGTTCTGCTCCACCGAAGGCATGGCAGCAATAAAGCATCGTGTGTGACACTCTGAACGAGCCTTCACAGACATTTCCACTTGGTGAGAACATTTTAGGCTCCCCAGCTGCTTTGGTTAGGGAACTTGTTAAAAGATTGTTAAATTGATCATCTGATTTGGAAATCATCTGATTGGAAATTTGCATTCGCTGGAGAGATATTTTCTTACCACTGTCTCAAGTGGGCATTTAATCACCCTCTCATTTATTCAAATAGCAAATGTAAACTCACCATCACTCTCTATACCCAAGGCCTGAGTGAGAAGCTGCACAGCATACTGGACTACACATGGCGTTTAGAATCAAATCTTCTCTTAGTCACAGTTAACCCTGATGCCTGGGTAGGGCACATACCTTATTCATGCCTTAATTTCCTGTCCTTCAAAAGGGAGACCATAATGCCTACCTCACAAGTTTCTTGTATTAAATATCTACTTAACATTCTATCCATAGGAAGCATGTGAGATGATGTACTGTTCTTGTCACATAGTAGAAATAATCAATGGAAGTGTTATTATTACTAATATAATTAGTATTTATTCAATGAATAGTTGTTTCCTATCATTATCTCCTTAACTCCCCACATATCTATTATTATCCATAAATGCAGCAAAAGTATACAGCAGGTATTTCCAAATTAATGCTTGGTAAAAATTACTTAAAAGAGAGTATTGAACATAGAAAAGACATGAAGTAATGGTCATCGAGAGTACTTAAAATATTTCAAAGAAAAAATAGATGTTTTAAGTCAAGAATACTAAACTATTTCTATTTTATTAATGCATCTTTAAAAGTGTAGCCTAGGCTAAATGATTTATGACAGTACTTTGTAGTATATTAGAAGTGCCCTATAGTATATTTTGTAAATACAGTGACATTTTAGCGATAAGAGCTCTCCTTACATGTCTATTATTAAATCATTTCTCCAAAGACAGGTTAAACTGCCAAGTTTAGGGTAAGAATTATAGGGTTTATAGATTCATGACATGAAAATAAGTATGCTTGAGCTGCGTAATGTATATTCACTGTGAAGGTGGACTATAGCAGAACAAGAAATAATTACAATACTAAGAATGTAAAAAAGTGAGCAAAATAATTTTTTTTAGTGTCTAAGCTCTCTTAAAATTACTTTCACTCTTGCTCTTTGCTTAAATAAGAATAAAATGTTACCAGAATTGTCATTTTTATTTGGCTCACTCCAAAAGCTGTGACCACCTCGGCAGTATTTTCATTAAAGACTAACTCCGATTGAGATTAGGACTAGCTGACAGAGAGAGGGCTGACTTTTGCACTTGAGTTGGAATTCTGGCAGTTATCAAAAGAAGTAAAAATAAAATTGGTAAGTTTAAATGTTGATGAAATATTACTGATTCCAATACAATTGCAACATTTTCATTTATTAGAGAACTGAACAAAAGACGTACATAGAATGCCAATGTGGCAAACTGGTCTGATTTAACACATCTCAAGGGAAGTCTGAACTGTACCCTTCAGGGGTGGTGTGGGTCAATTTTACTTCCCATGAGCGTCATTGAGTTTGTCCCCTGAAAGGGGTACTGGTTCATGAAATAAAGTTAATAAGCATGTAGATATAAAATTTTATAACTAGGTGAATATTGATTATTGAGTTTTCTACTCAGAACAACAACAGTGAAGTCCCCATTTCATATCGTTCTTGTCCTATAGAATCTTGCTTAGAGATTTGGGCTACAGAACACCAAGACAGGATTTGAAGCACAGTAAAAGAAACTAGGGCACATGAGCTCTTAGCAAAGGCATAAGTTACTTTTGAAATAGTTTATATTAGCAGTTCTCAAACTTTAGCTTGCATCAGAATGACCCCAGTTGTTGGATTTCCACCCCCACAGTTTTTGATTCAATAGGTCTGGGGAGGTTTCCATGAATTTGCATTTCTAACAGGTTCCCAGGAGATAGCTGCTGCTGGTCTGCCACCATTCTTGAGGTGATTTGGTGTTTATGCTATGGGTGTCAGTAAGTCAATTTCCCATTTCCTAGCAGCTGGGAGAGTAGGGTCTGTTTGAGGAATGTCAGACAATTATCTTTCATTTCTTCATTTACTCAATAAATTCTTGCCAGGTGCCCATAGATTCTTACTAAATTCTAAATACAGGGTGAGGAAAAAGTAGGTTTACAGTTGTGAGTACACAAAACACAGAGCTTATTCTTGTATTATTATTGATTGATTATTGTATTATTTTCCATATGAACAACTATAAACCTAACTTTGCCCACCCTGTATACAGCTATGAATAATAAGACTTAGATCATCATTGCTTTCAATGTGCCTAAGAGCTAATCATGGAGTTCTGATAAAGTATGTGATGATTATAAGTAAGGTTGCTATGAAACATAAGAGAGGAACACCACACAGACTTGTGGGGGTAGACAGGGAAGTCTTCCTGGGGAATGACACCTCCACTTTTCTGATATCTCCTCTAAACTAAAAAATGAAAGAAAACAAAAGCCTATAACTTTTGAGCTAGTGCCTCTCCCCTTAATTAATGTGAGAGCTTTCTTAGAATGTTCAACCTGCCACCTCTCTTAGCTACTCACAAAAACCTCAACACCACTACTGTGTTATAAAAATGCAAATATAGTCACATCACTCTCATGCCTGAAGCTTCCTATACCTTCGGGATAAATGCCAAACTTCTCTATGATCTTTTCCAGTTTGCACTTTTAACTTTTAAGCATGCTACCAGCCACCCAAACACCTTATTCTCCAACCTTGTGGTACTTCTTGCTTATCCTGAACATGTTCTTTTTCTTTTACATCTAGATATTGTGCATGCTCTTTTCTCTATCTTGATTTTTTTGTTTTGTTCCTGTATTGCCCACCTTCATCTTTTCTGTTGTAGCTCGATGTTTTGGTCTCCTATGAAACCTTTTCTTGATCTTCTCTGGAGGATAATCACTTCTTTTTCTGTGTTACAAACATCTGGCAGATATGTCCTTGTTAAGTGTGATGGGCTAATTGTCTTGTCTATCCCCTAAACCAGTGACTTTCAACTGGTGTGCTGAAAGAATTTAAGACATGCAATACCTGACTACTTAGGGGCACTGACCTCTTTTCCCTTAGATTGTCAAATAAAAAAAATGACGACAGCCAACAACAATAGATGTCCAGTGTCAATAAATCAAAATTACACCTATTTTTTGTCAGATCAGCAAAATATATATTTTTTGGTGTGCCTCAGAATTTTAGTAATTAGTTTATGTATAGCATGAGATGAAAAAGGTTGAAAATTGCTGCCCTAGACTAGACTGTGGATTCCTGCATGACAGAGACTATGAATTACTTATTTCATAATATAGTACTTACACAAAACTAGGTACATAATAGGTGCTCATTAATTGGTTACTGAATTAAAAATTTAGGTCCAATTATTTCTACCTTGGTTGTTACCACAGCCTAATATTTTTAACTTAATACCAATTTTAAGTATCTAGATGACAGAATCTGACAGACACAGCTTGAGTCTAGAAACCATTATTTGTCCTTTAAGCTGTGACTTGTTGGGGATGGGGCAGAGTTGTACAATACATAAAGTTTTCCCTTATCAGTTGTGGGTAGGCAAGTTAAACACCGAGGGCAAGGGAGGGCATGAGCAAAAATGATAGATTCATGTGTCTCATTTATCCCCCTTCAAGTCCCCAAATATCCCTGATAGTGTAAAGATGTCAATCCACAAGAACAGAAATAACTAGAAAAAATAGCAGATGAGTGATTCAATGAAATGTGGGAAGATGAGAAGTCAAAGGAAAATGATAACCAATTTAGAAGAGCAGAGAAAGTTTGAACCTAATTATCTGCTGAGGGGAATTATGGATGAGCCAAGTTAATCCATGGAATTCTGAGGAACGGAGGTACCCCAGATAGACAGAACAAAGAGTTATGCATAGGGTAATGTTTCTACAAGGGACTTCTTTTCCAGCATTTTCTGGAAAATTATATTTTTCTGAACCCAGAGAAAAAATCAATCGGGAAAATAAGAATTACAATTTCCCTGCAAGAATTGAAGCTTAATAATTATCATAGAGGTGTTACTAGTTTGAAGAAATAGACTGATCTCAAGTTGGAAGCAGGAACAGAAATCACTGATATGCAGAGTCAGGGAATAAGATGGAAATTTCCAGAACTAGGACATGAGCAGAGAAACAGTTAAGATCTAATCAGTGGCTGTTGCCATGTTATAAGTGTTTGTGGCCCCATCTGCTGCTAAGAGTACATCATTATTGCAAATAAAATAAATATTATTACATTTATATGCATAGTATACTTTATATAAATCCTTAGAAAGTTATTCCAGAAGCAAAATAAGTTCTTAAACTGGCAATTTCTACATGTGATTTTGTGTAGTGCTGCTAATTGTATTAGGATATCAGAATGTTATGTTGCTATAATATAACCCAATAATGCTAGCTGGACTTTTTCAATGTTTGAAAATACTCTATAAGCTACAGGGGTTTGTAAACACTTTAATAGAAGAAATGCAGGGAGAAGATAAGAATGTTGTAGAACACTAAAACAGAATTAGTAACTGATCTAAATCCTGAATCAGCAAAAGCAATATAGATTTCAATGGTAAACCAAGTTCAGGGCAAATGAGTGAAATATTTCATCATTGAAAAAGGAAATGAGCTTTTATGAAGCAGCATATACCCTAACATTCAACTTGAAGATTTTTTGGACTCACTCTGACAACTGCCACAAAATGAAAGGAATTTTTCTACATAATGGAATGTTTGTTATGAAATAAAATCAAGACAATTGGACAGAGCTAAAACACTTTGTGTGTTTTATTTTATTATTTTATTTTATTAAATTTATTGGGGCAACATTGGTCAATAGGATCATATAGGGTTACATTTCTATGATACCTGATCTCTACATTGCATTGTACACCCACCACCCAAAGTCAAACCATCTTCTGTCACCATATATTTGACTCCTTTTACTGCTCGCACCCTCTTGCCCCCTTTCCTCTGGTAACCACCATACAGTTGTCTGTGTCTATGAGTTTCAATTCTATATCTCACATATGAGGGAAATCATATGGTTCTTAGCTTTTTCTGAGTGACTTATTTTGCTTAGCATAATATTTTTAAGGTCCATCCATGTTGTTGCAAATGGTACTATTTTATCTTTTATTATGGCTGAGTAGTATTCCATAGTATATATGCACCACATCTTCTTTATCCAGTCCTCTATCATAGGACACTTTGGTTATCTCTATGTCTTGGCCAACATGAATAATGCTTCAATAAATATAGGGGTGCCTATATCTTTTCAAATAAATGTTTTTGAGTTTTTTGGGTAGATATCCAGGAGACGATTGCTGGGTCATATTGTAACTCTATTCTTAATTTTTTTGAGGAACTGCCAGACTGTTTTCCACAGTGGCTGTACCAGTATACATTTCCACCAGCAGTGAATGAGGGTTCCCTTTGCTCCACAATCTCTCCAACACTTGTTATTATTTGTCTTGTTGATAGAAGCCATTCTAACAGGTGTAAGGTGATATCTCATTGTAGTTTTGATTTACATTTCCCTAATGGCTAGTGAAGTTGAACATCTTTTCATATTACTGTTGGCCCTTTGTATGTCTTCTTGGGCGAGGATCTGTTCAGATCCTCTGCCCATTTTTTGAATTTGACGCTTTGTTTATTTGGTGTTGAGTTGTATGAGTTTTCTATATATTTTGGATATTAATCCATTGCTGGAACTGTAGTTGTAAATATCATCTCCCATTCGGTTGGTTGCCTTTTAGTTTTATTTATGGGAGGTTTCTCTTGCTGTGCAGAAGCTTTTTAGCTTGATATAGTCCCATTCATTTATTTTTGTCTTTACTTCCCTTGCCTTTGGGGTCAAATTCATAAAATGTTCACTATGACCAAGGTCTATAAGTTTAGTACCTATATTTTCTTCTATATTATTGTTTTAGATCTTACATTTAGGTCTTCGATCCATTTTGAATTCATTTTTGTACACGGTGAGAAACTGTAGCCTAGTTTTATTCTTTTGCATGTGGCTTTCCAGTTTTCCCAGAACCACTTATTGAAGAGACTTTCTTTTCTCCATTGTGTGCTTTTGGCTCCTTTGTCAAAAATTACCTGCCCATATACATGTGATTTTCTTTCTGGGCTGTCAATTCTGTTCCATTGTTCTGTGTGTCTGTTTATCTGCAAATACTATGCTGTTTTGATTATAGTAGCTCTGTGGTATAATTTGAAGTCAGGTAGTATGATACCTCCAGCTTTGTTTTTCTTTCTCAGGATTGCTTTGGCTGTTTGGGGTCTTTTGTGGTTCCATACAAATCTGATGATTTTTTTTTGTTCTATTTTTTTTTTTAAATTACAACCAAAACCCGAGACTCTTCAGTCTGTGGGATGATGCTCTAACCACCGCGCCAAACCAGCTAGGGTTACACTGGGATTTTGATGAGGATTACATTAAATATTGCTTTGAGTAATGTGGCCATTTTAACTATGTTGATTCTTCCAATCCATGAACACAGAAAATCTTTTCATTTTGTTGTGTCTTTTTCAGCCTCTTTAAACAATGCTTTGTAGTTTTCAATATATAGGTTCTTAACCTCTGTTAAGTTTATTCTTAGGTATTTTATTCTTTTGGTTGCAATTGCACAATGAATTTTGTTTTCATTTCTTTTTCCGAAGTGTCATTGTTAGTATATAGAAAAGCAGTGGATTTTTGTACACTGATTTCGTATCCTACAACTTTGCTGTTTTTGTTTATTGTTTCTAGTAGTTTTTTTGGCGTAGTCTTTAGGGTTTTCTATATGCAGAATCATATCGTCTACAAAAAGTGACACTTTACTTCTTCTTTCCCAGTTTGGATGCCTTTTATTTCTTTCTCTTTTCTATGAACTATGTTGAATAAGAATGGTGACAATAGGCATCCTTGTCTTCTTTCTGATTTTAGAGAAAAAGTTTTCAGTTCTTCACCATTGAGTATAATATTGGCTGAGGGTTTGTCATATAAGGCCTTTATTATATTGAAGTATTTTCCTTCTATATCTATTTCATGTTTTAATCATAAATGGATGTTATATCTTATCAAATGCTTTTTCTGCATCTATTGATAAGATCATATGATTTTTATTTCTTATTTTGTTAATGTGGTGTATTACATTGATTGATTTCCTTATGTTGAACCATCCTTGTGTCCCTATAATGAACCCCACTTGATTGTGATGCATTTTTTAATGAATTATTGTCATTTTATGTGCTTTAAATTTTCATTTTAAGAAAAACAACTTTAAAATATTTTACATATTTGTGGTATTATACTTCAATATCTTGACATTTATTTGGCATTTACTTTTATTCCATGTTTCCCTTTTTTGTTTTCTATTATCAAATATCTATATCAAATAGAGATCATTTTTATGCTATTAAAATATATAATCTTATTATGTTAGTTCACAATAATCATAAACTATATATTTATTACAACTTTTTTACCAAAAACCTCTGCAAATTTAATTTAACTCTATCACAGAAAAAGATTTACTGGTTATTATTATGGTCACTTATTATTTGAAAACACTCAAATAAATCATTATGAAACATACAGATTAACTTACGATTTGGGCACTTTCTAAGAATTCCTGAGAATTCTGATTCCTCAACCCAGAATCCTATGGGGAATTTGCACAAGAAAGAAGTTGAACACAGAGGAGCTGGTACAAGGACTGTATGGAAGAACCCTGTTCCATCTCGTAGTCAAGAGACTATCACCCCCCTCCATCCACATCTCCTACCCACCACATCTCCAGAAATAGAATACTGGGAGTTTAAGCTTTCGGAGAAATGTCTTTAGACTTAGGGAATCTGCAATGAAGGTCTATGGTGACCTGTGGGTTGAGAAAGGCATATTAAGTTAAAAATCTAGATATTCTACTGTGGAACCTTTCTCACGTTTCCTTCATTTAGGTTCCAAATGTTACTAGCCACACAAAAACTGTCTCTAACTTGTTTGTCATTTCCCAGCCCTAGTTTATGAAATAAGCCCATTCTCCCAATTTAAAAGTCCACTAGACCCTCATGCCCATCCACATCACTGCACACCAGTTAAGATGTCAGACCCATTCTTAACTAAGAATGGATAGCCAGGTTAAAGGATTTCTCAAGTGTCTGATGAAAGCCTCCAACATAAAAGAAAAAGGCCAAAACAAATAAACCAACTAATAGAAAACAGGAGAACATTGAGGAATCAGAGACAATGGAGAAAATGTTGAGAGCTGGTAAAAAAAATTTTTAAATAAAATGGTTAATATTTTCAGAGAGAGGGGGGAAAAATTGCACCCATAAATGAAAGAAAACAAGCATGAAACTAGAAAGAACTTTAAAACATTTTTTTTTAAGCAATAAAATTAAAAATTCAATATAAGATTTGGATGATGAAATCTCAAGGAAAATAAATGTTTATTTCAAGTAAAATTTGGGAGAAAATATTAAAAACTAAAGATTAAGCCAGAATGTTCACTATTTAAATAATAGAGGTGGCAAAATTTACAACTAGGAAAAAAACCCAAAAAACTGCAATGGGTACACAAACAGAAATAGTTTTCAGAACTGAAAAACAGATTTTCCGATTAAGAAGGTTCGGTGAGTGCCCAGCACCATGAAACATGCCTATCAGGGACAGGAAGAAAAACCTAAAATAATCATTGAGAATAAAAACTGCCATAGAAAAGAGTTAAACTGACAATAGTATCAGGCTTTTCAGCAACACTGAAATTTAGAAGCCAGTGGAAGATTGGCTTTAAGAGTTTTTTCTGAGCAAAAATATTTTTAACCTAGAATTCCATATCCAGTTCATATGCATTGTGAAGGTAAAAACACTGAAGATCATGTATTATTTCTTAGGAAACTGTTAGAAAATGTTCTTCAAAAAATGAGGAGTTAATAAAGAAAAAAGAACATTTGAGATTCAGGAAATGGACCATTCAATTCCAGAGAAATCTGAAAGGGAGTTTCAGGTGGAGGAGCAACAATACACGATGGAATCAGATAGCAGGGCACAGTGCAAAGAATATCTCCAAAAGCACAGACAAAGAAATTAGTAGTTCTTTAAAATATATTTGTGCACTTAGAAAAATATTCACAATTGTTTGACAGATCTGTTGCACATTTAGAAAAAATAGTGAAAATTTCAGAGAACACTAAAAAGGGGATAAAACAAAAACATAAATTACTATAGTATACTGCTTGACTCAGTTTTGAAAATATTTGTTGTCCTAATAATGTAAATAATTGATTATCCAAAATTTGTGATAAAACAACACTGGAGAGTCCTGTGTGGCAAAGAACTGAAGTCTCTGGCCATCTGCTAATGAGGACTGGAGGCCTACCAATATGCCTGAAGTCAGAAGTGGGTCCTTTCCCGCTTCTGCCTTGAGGTGGCTGCAGCCCTGGTCAATACCTTGACTGTATCCTTATGAGAGACCCTGAATCAGAGATAGTCAGCTAAGCTGCTCCAGGGTTCTTGACCCACAGACACTGAAAAAATAAGCGTTTGTTGTTTCAAGCTGCTAAGTTTAGGTGTAATTTGTTAGGCAGCAATAGATAAATAATATACATTTCCTCTTTTAGATATAATAGTATAGGCAACAAGAACAGTAATCTTCAATTTCTATTACATATAAACATGATTTTGCTTGAGATAGAACTATGGATTTTTTATTTTAGAATTTGTTAGTACCCAGAGAGGATGCTTTGCTTCTTTCACTTTGTGACTCAGGGAACAGTTAATGAATAGAATCAGATTGATTACAGTATTTTTTTAAAATATATATTTTTATTAATTTTAGAGAGAGATGAAAGGAGTGGGAGAGAGAGAGACAGTGAAAGAAACATTGATCTGTGAGAGAAACATCAATTGGCTGCCTCCCGCATGCACCCTGACCAGATGTCTAGATCTAGCCCACAACCTGGGCATGTGCCCTGATCAGGAATCAAACCAGTGACTTTTCAGTACATGAGACAAAGCTCAACCAATTGAGCCACACCGACCGTTGCATGATTATGGTAGAAATGCTTCTAATTTTTTTTTTTGGTCTGAACATGTTGGAGAGAATGCATTACAACTGGCACGCTGTAGTAATGTCCATGTTAACCTTATCCATCACCACTTTGTCCCAATGATCTCAATATGGATAGCATCCACAGACTGGAGATACATTCCTATGTATCACAGAAGCCCATCTTCTAGCTCACAGAAGATTGGTTGGAACAGACACCTGATTCTAGTTGAGCCAATCAGATCCTCTCTCCCAGAAATTAATTAATTAATTAATTAATTTTAAATATATCTTTATTGATTTCAGAGAGAGGAAAGGAGAGGGAGAGAGAGAGATAGAAACATCAATGATGAGAGAGTCATTGATCAGCTGCCTAGCCCACAACCCAGGCATGTGCCCTGACCAGGAATCGAACCCTATTGCCTGAATCCTAGGTCGATGCTCAACCGCTGAGCCACGCCAGGCCAGGCTCCCCCAGAAATTTAGAATTGGGATACATTGATGGAATCATTTAACTGTGGGTATCTAAAAGGAATGTTACATATAGACTTAGGGTCTATAATGCATCCATCATGAGACATACATATACAGATAAATAAGAAGTCAAGATAGTTTACAGAGTGATAAGCCTGAAGCCAATACATAAAAAGAACTGTGATCAAGCAAACACAGCTTTGTGCACACAGACACACACACACATACACACACTTACAAATACACATGCACACTCTTGGATACATGATTCCCTCAACTAAATTTCTTTTAAATAGGTTCTGTGAACATTTCTTCTTACTTTAGTTAGTTTAGCTTTGGTGGGTTTCCAGTCTTTGCAAATATACAATCCCTGGCTGAGATGGAAGTTATAACCATTTGTGGGGTTTACCTAAAAGCTGAACTAGAGGAGACACTTCACTTATAAACTTCAGTCAGTACTGTCTTCCTGAGATGCTACGGTCAGGAGAGACAAGAACAACTTACTAGCAAGCACTTCATAAAAGCCACCATCAGTAAACAAGCAAAAAAGTTGTGAGGTGTATTTTTTTTCTTTTGAAACATTTCTACATAAATAAAACTTTCTAAGTATCAATTGATTCTAATAGGAACTATTCAATCTTATTCAGCAATCTGTAGCATGGGAAAACTGACATTTCTGAATTTAACAGGCTCTACAGTTATAAAAATCGCCTTATAACAACAGGTTATTTATTTATATATATAAACAAGCTGTATAGGTGCATATCGTAGACTATCTTGTTTTCTTATTGTGGAATGTTGTGGATTATAATTTTGAGACTAATTTTGAATCATTTTAAACATTTTACTATTTAATAGATCCATTCTTATTACTGTCTCTGCAATAGAAAGGTTATTATAGTCAAGTGAAAACCAAGGGACATCCCAAAGCTGACTTCAACCAACTTTACCATCCCTGCTCATCTTTTCTATGTTGTGAAAATATGTGGTGTTTTGAGCCAAACTGCATTCAACAGCATTCATTTAAGAAATATTTGCAGAACCTCTCTTGTTAGCACATTCATTGTTAGTTTTTGATGGATGTGTAAACATAAGTGATTTATATAACTTCTCTGAGCTTTGGTTTTATGATCTATAAGAGTAATATTTCTCTTATTTTTATGTTTGTGTGTGAATAAAAAATCGGTTTATTTGTGAGTACCTAGTAGGTGTACAATAACTTTCAATTATACAAACACATGAACAAATTAACCTGAATTATTTGGCACCCATTTGGGTACTGGAACTACAAAAATTCAGGCAGCAGAAGGGAAATGTAATAAATACTAGAGGAAAAAGAAGTTTGCCAACTAATAAGTCAAACACTGATTATTAACTGTTCATTACAATACCTCATGTATCATTGCAGCCCTTTCTTAGGTATGGTCTGAGCAGAGCAGTAACTCTAAACGAAAGTACAGAAGGTTGATTAGTGATTTAAAATTAGTTGAAAGGCCTGTTACTAAAAGTCATGCACTTCTTTTTAGATTGGTTGCTTCTTTGAAGCTTCTGATTCTTATTTAACACAGAACTCTAATAAATTAAGCAGCCCAGCCCACATCAGATGAGCAAAAACAAATTAAGAATAGAGCACAATCCTTAGGTGCATCTATACACTGAAGCAGCAGCTGAGAGTCTAACGAAGAATCACCAGGTAGGAGAATCCATGAATGTAGGTAACAACTCCATATGCAGATGACTGAGCTGTTACAACCTAGCTCAATAATTAATGTCCAAAGTAAAGATTAAAAATACAACCAAACTTGTAATTGGAGAATGAAGAATAAAAGCAGACCAATTAAAGGCCATTTTTTTCCTCATTAGTAGTAGGAGTCCTTGTCATTACAGGTATATTGACTAGTATTAAATGTAATTTAGTGTTAAAAATTCAGTCTGATTCCATGCTGGTGTACAATTGCTTTTAGATAATCTATTTGTTCCTGATTGAAAACTAATTTTTGTAAGAAAGTTGAGCTTATTCTTGTATAACTTTATATTTCTTACATGAAATGGGAACTGTATCATCATGGTTTACCAGCAGGGTTGACTTCATGGATATGTGACTACGCAGGTACACAGGCCTGTGCTTGGTTCAGTGTTCTGATGCCACCATCTTGAAATTCTTCATAATTTTTTAAACAACGGCCCTATATTTTTGTTTTTACTAGATTCTCCAAATTATGTAGGGGGTCCTATTTATCTGTCTACAGTTCTGCCCAATTAGTCTATGAAGTGGTGTTTTTGGTATTAAGAAATAAATAGCCCCAATACTTATGTTACAATCCACTATAATTAATCTAAAATATATGAGGTTCTTTTCTCTGTTTTATATGCTCTTCTCTCTTCTCTAGTTAAATTGTCAGATAAGACAAGGAGTCCAATGAAACTAAAACAGAAAACCCAGGAACAGATTCCTACATATATATACTCTTTTCACTTGATAGATACACTATTGGAAGTCAACTGGAGGAAGTGCAATGGACATTGCAATGAATGGTGCCAATACACTGGGAGGAGAAGGGGAGAAAATTATATTTCTAACTCTTACCAAACCAAAATACCAAGTCTGGGTAGATTCAAAGACTAATTGTGAAAAGCAATTGAAAAGTCAAACCACAAAAGTCTATGAATATATTTACATCACATAAATTTTATATATAACATCTGGGAGAAAAAATTTCAAACAGTTCAATAGAAAACTGGGCAAAAGACTTGAATAGCCATTCAAAGAAGAAGAAACTTAAATGAACAATAAATATGTGAAAATATACACAAATTCAGTAATAATGAGGAAAATGCAAATAAAAAATAGAATGACCCTGGCTGGAATGCTCAGTTGATTGGAACATCATACCATGTGCCAAAAGGTTGCAGATTCAATTTCTGGGAAGGGCACATACCTAGGTTTTGGGTTTGATCCCCAGTTGCGGTGTGTATGGGAGGCAACTGACTGATGTTTCTCTCTCACATCAATATTCCTCTCTCTCTCTTTTTCTCTCTCTAAAATTAATAAAAACATATCCTCAGGTGAGGATTAGAAAAAAAGGTAGAATGAGATATCATATTACACACACCAGACTAGTAAAAATTTTAAGTTATAGATTACCAAATATCAAAGAGGACATGAACCAACAGAGATCTTCATATATTGCTAGATAAATCATAAATTGAAGAACTTCTTTACAAAATAGATAGGACTTAACCTGAATATGAAACAGACATGCCATATGACCCATCAGTTCTATCATTAGGTTTTCACAGATTAGATAAACTCTTATTTATGCATACACAATATATAAGAAAATTCATAACAGCATAGAGCTTAATAGAGTATATTGAATATATAAAGTGGGATATCATCATTCAGTGGCATAGTATAGTAATGAAAATTAATGACTTACAGCTACAAATATTACCAAAGATGAATTTCACAAACATAATAGTGAATGAAAGATACATAACTCAAAATATTCATAAGATATAATTCCATTTATGTCAAGTTTAAAAGCAAGCAAAACCAAATAATACATTGTTAGGGGCACATACATAAGATGCAAGATAATTTATTTTCCCATTGGTGAGAACAGTAGTTATTCTTAGGGATAGAAAGGGAAGAATATGCCATTAAAGACAACTGGATTGGGGACTTGTAAGTCACCGGAAATGTTTATTTCTTAATGAAAGTTTTAGCTACTTTGATATTGGCTTAGTTATTATTCTCTAAAAAATATATGTAGGTTTTATACACTCTTCTAATGTACGAATGCATTTCACCATTTTTTTTAAAATGCCTCATGTTTCAAGTCACTGTGTACCTAATATCTACTGTACTTAAATGCAACACTTTAAGAAGATCTATATATCGTTGACAAACCTACAGTAAAAATGACAAATTAATTCCCAACTGCTGTACACACTATCTGCCAGTATAAACAATATTATATTCACTCATGCATTAAAGATTTTTTAAGAATATTATATGCTGGATCCTGTGCTAGTTGTTTTTGTAATAAATATGAATATAATATACATCTGATGATAAGAAGCACAAGGTCTTGATGGGGAGAAATGGATGTAAATATATTGGCAGAAGTTTTACAAGGAAAACAATGATCTCCACCTTCAAATCTTTAGTAATATTTAAGGTAATGGTCTCCCTTCCAAAAAATTTCACTTCCTAAGAAGAGGTATTATGAAAGCTCTTAAACACAGATTAGAGTTGGTTTTCTAGCAATGGAGAGTTTGAAGGAGACAGAGGTCATGGTTCTGTACTTTAGTGTGGCCTGCACCTCACACTTTTCTGTTGCCCTTGTGATAAGGGCCAGAGTCTCTTTCATAATGTGAGTAAGAAGAGGTTTTGAGATGATAGAAATTGAGACTGAAGAAGTAATTGGAGACTAAACAGTGACAGACACCATTCTGTAGTGTCTGTAATTGAGTGATGGAGAACCATCAAAAGATTTTAAGTGGGCACCACCAAGGTGAATAGTCACCTATCTATGTAACTTAAAGAAAGAGAAAAGGCAAATACAGACCACGTCAAGAGATCGAGTTTGAGAATGGAAAATGATGGGGACTGTGAATACAAAGTTGATCAGTTGGAAATTAAAAACTGAACTTTCGTCAAAATTTTAAACCTTTTAAAATTGAGTATATGATTTAGATAAGTAGAAGTTTTCCTTTCTCCTTTCTTTTTGACATAAGGATCTTCAAAGATTGCTTTGGATGGACTGAGGCGCAATAGATGTTTTTGCCTAAGATGCCATATTCCTACTGTGGAACTAAAGCAAAGATTCTCTCTGTCTGGCTTGTCTGCCATTGATGCAGTGGTTCCTTAATGAATAGTCCATAGTATCTAAGTCCATGGTACTGTGGTTCTCTGTGCTTGAGCGTGTCTACTCCACAAGAATGTTATTTCAAATGGGAGATGACATTATCAGAATTACGCTATGGAGCAAGCAGTACCTAAAATCATTACTGCTATTCCAGCTTGAAGATGCAAGGACTGGCCTACTTATTTTGATTGTTTTGCTTACATTTTCAACTTGAATCACAAGAGACTTGGTTACAGAAAATAAGAATTTTAACATTGTAATCTCAGCAAACATATCTGTGATTGGCAGACTCTTAAAATTTGTCAGTTTCAGTCTCTTCAAATGGGTCTCTCCAGTTATACTGAGAAGAGAGCCTTTATTCAGGCTCTGTAAATGCTTCCTTGGAGAAGACTATTGAATGTTCAAAAGACTGAAATCAAACCTGTACAGTCCTACCTAATTTTAGAGAAGTGGTGTTACAAGATATTTTTAGCCTTCTAGGAATAACACTTTACTCCTTATATATATATATATTTATACTACTTATATATATATATTTACTCCATATATATATATATATTCTTTATTGATATATGTATATATATCTTTATTGATTTCAGAGAGAAAGGGAGAGGGAGAGAGAGAGATAGAAACATCAATGATGAGAAGGTCATTGATAGGATGCATCCTGCAACCTGGGCATGTGCCCTGACCGGGAATCGAACCCTGATATCCTGGATCCTAGGTCGACGTTCAACCCCTGAGCCATGCCCGGCTGGGCAAAACTTTACTCTTGAATAATAATAAATAATGATATACTTGAAGTCAGACACCAGCATGGGCCATTATTAATGCTATGAAAACCAGTATTACACATTTAAATTTTGGGCCCAAAGAAAAAAGGATTCTTAAAGAACTTCATATTTTTTGTATTATGAAGTAAATATTTTCTCTACTAGAGATACCTTTTTTTTTTTTTTTGCATCCCTGTATTGAAGAGACTACACCTGTAGAATGTCTACCTATAATATATGCTATTCTAAAAATTCCAAGAGGAAGACATCATTGGCTTGATCTCTGAGTGCTAATGTGGTAAAGAGATGTGACCCTATGGCGTCTTCTACTTTGTCACCTAACTTGCACTTTTCTCAGTTTCCAAATTGATATAGTCATATGTATTTTTGTTCTATTAACTTATTTTGTGATCAACTGAAATGAGAAAAATATAAATCTTTGCTATATTTTCAAAAATCAAATAGGAACTATCATTAAAATAATATAAATCATCTATAATTTTTAAAGTACAACAAAATATATTCTTTATCTCCTTTCCTCTCAATGCATGATTGGAAGGATCAGCAAGCATCAACATTATCTGGGAGCTTGTTGTAAATGCAGAATCCCAGGTCCCACCCCAGAGCTACTGAATTAGAATGTGCATTTGAACAAGGTTTCCAAGTGATTAGAAGGCACATCAGAATTTAAGAAGCCCCTCTCTGGCTGAACTTTACAAATGTACTACTGTAAAAAATTGGTCATATAAGTTGTAACTTTATTCAAAGTATAGAATCCTAGAAATGTGAATTCTTTACAGGAAATAGTATGACTGTAGTTTGACAGTGGTCAAATTTGGGATCTCTTAGAAAAAAATAACTTAGCTAAGTTAAATTGTACATAAGTGGAGAAGTAATTTCTATAGTAACCCAGGTTTCCTAGGTGTTTAGAATTAGGAAATTGAAAAGTAATCATAGTGTTGCTAAGGTACAATTGTAATGGATGAAATCCTTTGCCAAATGGCAAATGATTGAATGGTTACAATTTGGCATCAAACTGAGATTCCTGCTGGTTTTTCAATGGTAACACATGAAGTACTTGCTACCAATTTTAAGATTGCTGTGACATAACAAAATATGAAAAGTCATCTCAATATCTGAGAGAAAAATGGTATCCAAAATGTCTATATTTATAGCACAAGGATAAGAGTCTCCTGACACACAGATAATTTATAATGACTGAGAACCCCCAATGATGATATCCATCTTGAACGTGCAAAAACAATGTTTTGAAAATAAAATATCCCAGGAATAGATCATTTATGATCATTAAAATACCACTTAGAATTTTGTATACTGTTAATCAGGGTTTAACCATATAGTAAGTTTGTATTGAAACATTTTGTTGCAGTGCTAACAGATTGACTGATAATTGAAAGTTAGAGGCCAGTGTAAAAACATCTCTACTGTTACTTCAAAATGCTTAAACAACAACCTGAGTTGTAACCCTAGACACTTACCTCATTTAAAAGCTAAGGAAACAGATAAAAGAATGAATTATTTTCATCATGTTGAAGGGATTGTTCTCCAATATACATGCCCTTCCCACAATGCTTTGCTGCTAGTGTTTGCTGTGTATAAAAACCCAAAACTTTTGAGGAAAATTGAATTTTGAATGTCCTCACATGTTCTCTGATCACTAACAAAAATTCACTTGTCAAAGTGTCTTGAGTTCCTAGTATGTCCTATTCTGAGGGGATAAAACACAGTCCATGCAATGAAAGAATCCTAATATTTACCTTTGCTTTCCACACATTATCTGTATGTATTTTAAAAATCTGATGTTCAGGTAAATCAGCCATGTTGCTGATACTTTCTAACTTATTTGCAATAACAGTTTTCCAAAATCTGGGTCCTATCCTTGAAATTTAGTTTAATGGGGCCTGAGATCTCCATCTACCCTTTAAAGATTCTTATTTCACCTCTAAGTGTGCCTATAAAATCTTATTCATTCTTTAAAGTACATTTTGAATTCACTTCTTTCATGAATCATTTTGTAATAACTCCCTTGAACACCCCTAAATTTTCAGTGCTATCTCCCTCATGGGTACTCCCACTACACCGTTCTCTTAATCCCCTCTATTAGTTTCTTCCCTCCTTAGGGATAAAGTGTGTCTTATTCATCTTTTCATTTGCATTACAGTTCCCAGAGGCTTGCATTTAGTTACTTGAGAACTATCTACAGCAGTGATTTTCAACCAGTGTGCACAAGAATTTTTAAAATATGCAATACCTGACTATTAGTCAGGGACACTGACCTCTTTCCCTTAGATTGTCAAATAAAAGAAGTGACAACAGCCATCCCATGTGAATGAATCAAAATGATACTTTTTTTTTTGTCAGATTGGCAAAAATATGTTTTGGTATGCCTCAGAATTTTAGTAATTTGTTTATGTGTGCCACAAGGTGAAAAAGGTTGAAAATCGCTGATCTATAGGATTTAATTTAACCTGATCTCCCAGTGTCCCATGCCTTCCAATTGCTGGGTTACTTGCACGGTTTTCATGCTTGAAGCACTTTGATGTTGATTCTGGGCTCTTTGGCTCCTGACACTGATTCCTATAGTGTCCTAATTCTGATTACCTGAGATTTGTACTTGAGGCAAACAACTGCTTTTCACCTACCTGGTAAAATTTTTATCTCACTTTAACTTTTATTTAACTCATGACTTACACTTGAGTTGAGCTCTGGCCTTGAATCTACTTTCTGAATTCACATCTCCCATCCCTGTTCCTTGGCTGTATTCTTGTCTTTGCCAGTGTTCAAGACCTTCACTAACCTGGAGCTGACTGGCCTTCTTTCTCATCCTAGTCATAATAGTATATCAAGGCTCAAGCTTAAGGGAAAGCAACAAAACTCTATCTTATCTTAGGCTGCCTTGGCTGATTATTTAAAGAGGTATTGAAATATATTATAGGAGAGAGAAAAAAGCACTGCCTCATACATGTAGGACTCTTACAGTCCATTTTGTTCAATCAAGTGAACTTTTATAAAACCCCTGTTCTAGAGGAGATGTTTACTAGACTGGAGGTGAGTGCAATTGGAATGGAGGTGATTGAAAGATGAGTAGACACTCTCACTGCCTTCAATGGGTTCATTAGCATCATCCAGACATCCTGGCTGGGCCACTTACTAGCTAAGTGATTTTGTTCAAGCCACTTAATCTGTTCACCAGCTTTGTCTCAGTTGTTTTAGAGAGTATTGTATCTAGCGCAGTGCATATACATATATACATGCTTAATAAATGGTAACAAAAAGGTTGCCCAAACCTTTTCTTCTTTATTTGATAATTTCAATGATATTTCACTTAACACACATTTTAGATGTGACTTTTGTACATTCCTCAAACCTTGGTTTTCCACACTGGTGGATAATTAGAATCACTTGGGAAGGTTTTCAAGTCCCCATCCCCCAAATTCTGATTTAGTCTGTCTGGGTTGGAAGTAAACAACAAAGTCAGAAATTTTTAAAAGATTTCAAGTAATTCAAATGTTCAGCTAAGATATAGAATGACTTTGATAAGATACCTAAATTCAACTTCATTCTACTCCTCTTGCGTACAAATATTTAACTTCTTACTCTGTCACAAACCTTTCCTTATAACCTTTTCTCTGAGTCAGGAAATGACACCAAAATTGTCTGTCACAGTATGATGCAATGGTCTAGGCTAGAAAATCTGGATAATCACCATCAAGTATAACTGGATGACACTTTCCTTCCCAGAAACATTTTGAATTTTCTTTAGAACTAAAGACTAAGATTTCCCTGGGAACTGTGGTGGTGGGTGTTGGAACTTCTGATACAGTAAAGTTACCAGTAAGGATCTAGCTATAACTCTGGGGACCATATTGTATGAGTCCTTGCCCCAGATACATTGTCTGACAACATAAGTATACTTATTGGGATAATGTAATAGAATATTTGAAATTCATCTGACCCTTAACACCTGGAGTATATGACTACTATACACTGAGATCTTTTAAATCTGCTGGTCCTACAGAATAGTCAATCAACCTTACTTTAATCTGAAAGGCAAAATCATTTTTAACTTTTATGATGCCTGAATTTTTAATACCATGAAGATTCCCCATGTGTTTCTTTAAAATCCATTGTCTGTTCATAAATTTTGAGCCAAAGTTCTTGAAGTGGTCCCTGAATCAGAGTCTGTGATTTCACTGAAACTGCTAAAGCCTGAAGGTGAAAAGACGCTATAAGGGTCCCAATAGCTATCAGTCACGAACCTGCACTAAACTACAATATGATGACCTCTAAACCTACAATGAGAGGAGTGATGCAGTCAAGTGTAATACAAGGTTCTGTCACTTCTTGAGGTTCTGTGAATTTATCCAACTTTTGAGAAATGTTTTGAATTTTCTTTGGAAGCTAAGTTGCAGGAGACATCATTCAATGGATGGCTCTGGGAGACATTTAAGAAGTTTAATGGAGGAAAGAGAGATGGAGTGAGCAGGGGATAAAAAACACTTTTAAATGGAAGATAGCAAAAGTTTTTCTGAGTAGAGTGAACATAAATTTTTAATTTAATAAGAGTTCTTTGGATCAGCACTACTTTCTGATCTTTAGTTCCTATAGTTCAGTTGGGGCTGACACCACTTCTAGCTTTAGGCACCAGCTCCATGATAAGCCATAGTCCTCCCCAGAACTTCTTTTGGAATCATTGTGAAAGTGACACTGTCTTCTCTGGGATGGTTAGCTGCAGGATAATATAAACCTAGAGTTGCCATGAATTTTTTTTCCATTGTGTTGGGAATTATTATCCAAGAAAAGTCTACCTAGAAATAAGCAAAGCTCAGAGGCTGTAAGAAATAAACAGCATCATGATGCTACCTTCCTCTTGTTCTACTCTGCTTATAAAATATCTACACGTCACATGAAAAACTTTGATTTCTTTATTAGATGGGAGATAGATAAACTTAACTATTTCTTTCAACTGTGAAAGTCTAGGTTTTCATTGTAACATGTACAGTTGATCCTTAAACAACACAGGTTTGAACTGCATCGGTATACTTATATGAAGGTTTTTCTCAATAAATACTGTAAATGTATTTTTTCTTCCTTATGATTTTTTAACAATTTCTTTTCTCTATTTTATTGTAAGAATACAGTATATAATACATATAACATACAAAATATGTGTTAATCAACTTTTATGTTATAGGTGAGGCTTCCAGTTAACAGTAGGCCATTAGTAGATAGGGAGTCAAAACTAATGGAGATTTTTGACTGTGCAGGGGTTGGCATCCCTAACCTTCACATTGTTCAAAGGTCAACTGTATATAGCTATCTAGTCAATCAGTTGTCATCTAAGTAGTTATCCCTACTCTACTCCAAAGAAAAAATGAAATGGTCAGTATTAGCACTAAGTCTCCAAGATAATTCATGGAAATGGATATGTAATCCTCTATGATTTATCAATGACTGGAATCAATTTTTGTTTGTCTCTGGCCTAATTTCAGGGTCAGACTGATAAGTGGATAAAAAAAATAGAAAGAAATCTTTTGTACCTCTGGATACTGTTTTTCAAAAACTATCTCAAAAATGTTCCCCAAATAAAAGACTGTATCTGCAGTAATAATTGTCAGAGAGAGAAGTGTCAAGGGAAGATATGTTGAATAATGAAATAATGGCCATCTGTTTAAAGAGGGCTTGGTGGTCTTATCCTATAAAGGAAGCACTTATTTCCTATGCCAGAAATTGTTCCCAGAGATTCAAAGTAGACCTAAAAATACTGTGGCTTTATTTCACATATTAGATACAAAAGATCTGACACTATTAAGGCTTCTGTATACCCAGATCCTTGTATAATGAAATCAGCTTTAAACCCAGTCTTCATATTTGCTGTTTATGATCTTATTGTAAACATAACTGGCTTATTGAATTAACTGGACTCAATAGGAGCAGCAAGCAATTTAATTCTTTTCCAACATGGTTCTTTTAAATCTACTACCTCAATTTGTACCATCACTCCTCAATCCCTAAGATAAAATCCCTGCCATAGATTTTCTTGTCAGTTTTAGGTAATACATGATTTAATCCAGTCTAATAGTCGCATGGATCCAAATCATCTTCCTATCTCAGATGTACTTGGAATCATAGGGCATGGTAAAGTTTCTTTATTTTCCCACCTAACTCTTCTGTTGTTCCTCTTCTACTCACCAGAATGTTCCTGAGTTTTAACTGAGAAAACATGACAGGACAGAACAGCTTACTTGACTAGTACAATTGAAATCTGATCTAGGTGCCCTCTGAGTGTGGAGGATTCCATATGATGGGTCTTCCTCCTGTTGGTGGTTTTATAATTTCCCCTTGGAATCCCTCACCTGTAATAAAGGTGATCTTTTCTGTAGCTAGACACTTATGGCCCCATTCTCAGTGTCTACTTTTTCATAGTTCATCTGCTGTGGGAATCACGTTGCCTGGCATTTCTTTTAAGTGGAATTTCTTTTATAATGACTAGTGTGTTTTCCTTCTACTGGGTCTTCAGTTGGTGCATTAGAAACTCAGATTTGTGTTGCCCCACCAAATTCTGTCATCAAAATAGCCCTTGTTTTTAGGTTCTTTGGGTGTAAATCATGTATCAGGTACTTGTGTCAGCATAAATGGTAGGTGATACTAAATCAAACTGCCTAAGAGGTTCTCTTGAACCCTACCATCTGTACCTCACCCTTACCACTTTGGCTGGAATTGCAGATAGAAGCAGCTCTGACCTCCTGAGACTGGCCTCCCTGGAAGTTTCTGGTTCTCAAGCTAGCTTTTGGAGGGTCTCCATACTTTTGAAAATTTTAACCTCCAGGAGCCCTCCTAGATTCTCACTGTGAAGGTATAAGAAAAATCCCTTTCTTCTTCCATCAAAAGGGAGTGGGGATAGTTTCAATTCTGAAATATGTTCAGAGCTCTCTGTTTCCCTTAACAATGTCTTTCCTTAAGAGAGCCTATTTTATCTGAATCTAAGTAACCTGGAGAAAGGGAAGTGCCCAACTCCACCCTCCTGTAGCCTTCATTGTGGGGGAAGGGACATACTTATTTCAGCCTCACTGAGAGACTGAGACCTAATCATAGGACTAGAGAAACATCCCTGCCTCCACACCTTACTTACCTAAATATATAGGGCTCCTGTATAATAAAGGAATTACAGCTTAAAAAACTGCAAGCCTCAAATGCTATTTAAGGAGTATCTAGGAAAACTGAGGGACAACACTGGAGACAAAAACAGCACACTAGAGGAAATTTTAGCCTCTGATACCACAGCTGCAGCACACAGGAAACACCAAATCTAACTCACTAGAAAAAACATAAACCCTCATACTCAAAGCCTATCTAACTCAATTCTTTTTACCCAATACAGCAAGTCTGCTTTTTAACAACAAACTACAAGGCATGTTAAAAGGCAAAAAAACACAGCATCAGAACCCAACTCAGATATGATAAAGATTTTGAAATTATTAAAATAGAAATTTAAAATAACTATGTTTAATATACTAAAGACTAGTAACTTTTTAAAATTAACATTTGTTAAGTGGTGCACAGGGTGCTGATGGTGAGCAGCAATTCCACAAAAGAAATGCTAGAAATAAAAAATACTATAATAGAAATAAAGAAAGCCTTTGACAGACTTATCAGTAGACTGGACATAGCTGAGGAAAGAATCAGTGAGCATCAAGATATTACATTAGGAACTTCCTAACTGAAATACAAAGAGAAAAGAATAAAATAGATGAAACAGAATATCCAAGAACTGTGGAACAATTACTAAAGTGTAATGAGAATACCAGAAGGAAAAGAAAGAAGAAACAGAAAAATACTTGAAGTGATAATGACTGAGAATGTTTCCAAAGTAATGACAGAGCCAGGAAACTCAGATATAGGAAGCACAGAGAGCATTAAGCTGTGTAAATATAAAAAAAATCTATACTTAAGCACAGGTTATTCAAGCTGCAGTAAATAAAAAAAAATAAAAAAGCTTGAAAGAAACCAGAAGAAAAATATACCCTACTTATAGAGAAACAACGATAAGAATAACATTAGACTTCTCTTCCAAAATCATTCAACCAAGAAGAGTGGAGTGAAATATTTAAAGAGTTGAAAGAAAAAAACACCAACCTAGAATTCTGTATCCAGCATAATTGTCCTTCAAAAGTGGAGAAATACTTTCTCAGGTAAACAGAAACAGAGAATTTGGCACCAGTAACTCCTACCTTGTGAAAAACTTAAAATATTCAGAAAGAAGGAAAATTATATAGAAACTTAGATCTACATAAAATAAGCAGATTAGAGGAGTAATAAATGAAAGTGAAGTAAAAATCTATTTTTTTATACTTTATTGATCTAACAGGTAAAAGTTTGTTCAAAAGAATATTAGAAACCATGTATTTGGTGATTGTTGATATGAATACATGAAATAAATGACATAATTGTTATAAGGGTTGGGAGGAGGACTTGGAAATTCTCTGTTATAAAGCACTTGACCTTTCCATGAAATGATATAGTGTTATTTGAAAGAGGACTTGGATTAATTGCCAATATATATTACAAACTCAAGGGAAATCACAAAACAAGGGGGAAAAAGGGAGGAGTGAAGTATAATTGATAGTGTAGAGAGAAGAAAAAGTTGGAATTATATAAAATGCTCAATTAAAACCAGAAAGTGTATAAAAAGTAGAAGACAAAAAAGAAAGAAAGAAAAGAAAAAGAAGAAACAAGGGCAATGTATAGAAGACAGCAGCAAATATAATACATAATAATAAAAAATGTATCGATAATCACTTTAAACACCAGTGGTCTAAACACACTACTTTAATTAGTGTATTTAGAGACTATGAGTGGATGAAAAATGAAGACCTAACTATATGTTACTCTACAAGAAGCCCACATTCAATATAAAGACATAGATAGATTAAAAGAGATGAAGGAAAATATACCATGCTGAAACTCATCAAAAGAAAGCTGGAGTATCTATATTAATTGCAGACAAAAAAGGCTTTAGAGCAAGGGAAATTATCAAGAAAAAGGTATGGCATTACATATTATAAAGTGGTAATTTCTTAAGAAAGACATAATGATTCATAATATATAAATGCCTAACAACAGAGAATCAAAAATATGTGAAGCAAAAAGTGATAGACCTGAAAGAAGAAATATTTGAACCGGCTATTATAGTTGGAGACTTTAACTTCCCTCTTTTAGTAATTGACAGATTCAGCAGGCAGAAAATCAGTAAGAACATACTGAACTAAACAGCACCATCAGCCAAGTGGACCTAACTAACATCCAACAAACAGTAGAGCATACATTCTTCTCAAGCTCAATGGAATATTCAACAAGATAGACCGTTAGGGCCATAAAATGTGACTTATTAAAATTTGTGAAATATAAGGCAAACAGTGCTTAAAGGAAATATATAGTTGTGAATGCACAACTGAAAAAAAAAAAAATATTTAAGATCAATAATCTTAGCTTAGAAAACTAGAAAAAGAAGAGAAAATGAAATGTAAAGTAGACAGAAGAAAAGAAATAAGGTTTTGTTGTATATTACATTTGTAAGAATTACCTTAATGGAGGAAATTCAGTTGAAATTGAATTTTTACTGTGTTACACACTTTCGAATTTTGTAAATACCATTTAATATCTGAGTAGCATTAAAAAAATAATCAAATCTCTGCCTTGGCCAGTATGGCCAGTTGGTTGAGCATCAAACTATGCACCAAAAGGTCGTGGATTCAATTCCTGGTCAGGGCATGTGCCCTGGTTGCTGGCTCAATCCCCAGTAGGGGTGAGTGCAGGAGGCAATTGATGGATGCTTCTCTCTCACATTGATGTTTCATCTCACGTTCTCCCTCTCCCTTCCTTCTGTCTAAAAATCAATAAAAACATATTTTTTAAAAAAATTTATCAAATCTCTCTGAGGCTCAATTTCTTCATCTATAATAGAAACAATAATGCCTATTTTGTATGTTTATTGTGAGGATTAGATAAAATAATTCACAAAAAACATTTAGCACAGTAAGCATTCAAAAATGGTAGGAACTGTCTTTATCACCAATATCATTATCACCATTACCACCACCATCATTATCATATCATCATCATCACAATCAAATGCACATTGATGAGCAATATTGAAAGGATAAATAAAGCCTGGTGAGATAAATAGATAAACTGTGGAATCTACAAAAGAAGCTTCCTCTTTACTAGGGAATCTGCTTAAAGACCCCCTTCTTTAGAATATGTTCTTATGTGAATCCACCCTAATATTGATGACTTACTTTCTCCACAGTGACTAAGCATTGAAACACTTCATCTCTTCAAGTTCTGCAAAACTATTCCATTCATATACATTCATTTACAAGCGATTCAGTAATAGAAAGGAGAGGTTAATTCTCATATACCTCAAAGAAAACAATATGGAAATTCTTACTAGACATTTCTTTCTGTTCTATCAAACCCTTCTTAGTAACCCTGCCAACAATGGTTTTGCTTTCTGCCCTTTACCCCACATTATGTGCCAAAATCTCTGCCTTCTCTCTCCCTCTCTCATTTTCCTTTATAAACTTCAAATTCCTCTCTCCATGTTACACAGAGTAATTCAGCTCTCCTTGGCTATGCCTCTCAAGACTTGTGTAACAGATCTTATAACCTGGACTCAAAGAGTTATGTTTTCTCAGGACAGCTCATTTTATTCTGTTTTATAGACTCTTTCTTGCCAGGCCATGGATGAAATCCTAGGCCAGTCCCATAGCTTTTACAGATACTTTCAGTTTTTGTTCAGTCCAGTTTAACATCAAAATTATTCTAATAAAGATTGAAGGTTCACCGCCTCCAATCCAAACCGAGTTCAGATTGGGAACAACTAATGTGGAGAAGGGTTTTGTTGTGTGTGTCTTCATGATTTTCCCTATAGCTCTTTTCACTGTGCAGCCTCTTGGTGGAGAAGGGAGAGATAAGGTTCAGAAAAGTCTGGATTTTACAGTGGTAATCTGTTACCCATGCCCTCCAGGAGAGATAGGTGCTCAATGGCCCTTTGGGTGCAGGGTAATCTTAGGGCACCTCAGCAATCTGTAATGGGAATCTTTCACCTGTGTTCCATGATGGGTTCAAGTTTCCTGTGCTGACTGCCTACAACTCTCCATGTGGTCCTGGATCCTTTACTCCATCCCTGTAAGAGCTACATTGTACCTTCAAGCATTCCTCACAGGCAAGGCCACTTCAAAGCAACCCAAAGCCCCACCCTTCCACTGGGTTCAGATCTGGTCCACAGAAATTATAAGCTTCCTTGCTCAGTTAGACTCTGGGAAATACAGGCTATGCCCAGAACAACACTGTTTCTTGGTTTGGCAGCCACAGGTGTCACTATCTCCCAGTGTTCAGGTGAGAGAGATAACATGGTGCTCTGGCAATAGATTCTCTAAAGAACCCCTTTCTACCAATACACCTTTATAAGTCACATCCCTTTCTATATATCCTAAAGATTATAATGGTCTAGGGCAGCGATTTTCAACATTTTTCATCTCATGTCACACATAAACTAATTACTAAAGTTCTGTGGCACACCAAAAAATATTATATTTTTTGCTGATCTGACAAAAAATTAGATATAATTTTGATTCATTCACTCTGTACAGCCAGTGTTGTGTTGGATGTTGCCATTTTTTATTTGACAATCTAAGAGTAAAAAGGTCAGCGCCCCTGACTAGATAGTCAGGTGTTGCATGTTTTAAGAATTCTTGCGGCACATCAGTGTGTCATGGCCCACGGGTTGAATATCACTGGTCTATGTTATACTGTGTCAGGTTCAGCATCATCCTTTAGAAAATTTTGCATAGGTGTTTTGGTACCATTACTTAAAATGTTAGAGCAGCCCTAGCAGGTTTGGCTCAGTGGCTAGAGCATTGGCCTGCGTACTGAAGGGTTGTGGGTTCGATTTCAGCCAAGGGCACTTACCTCAGTTGCAGGCTTGATCCCTTGCCCCAGTTCTGAAGGCAACCAATAGATGTGTCTCTCTCACAACAGTGTTCTTCTCTCTCTCCCTTCCACTCTCTCTGAAAAGCAATGGAAAAAATATCCTCAGGTGAGGATTTAAAAAAAAAAGTGTTAGAGCACCAAACACCATTTTTTTTTTAACTTTACTGCTTTTTCCAAAACTACAACAGGATAATTCCCATTTTTGTATCATGTCTTATTTGCATATAGAAAATTCTTTGGTGTGTTCAGCAAAACTTACAAGTATAGATTAAAAATTTTGCATATATTTAATGCATTGAGTTTCTATTTTAAAAAATATTTTTGTGTTATTTTTTATTTCTCGTACTTTATGCTAAATTAAAAGAAGTTCTTGAAGGGCATGCTCAAGAGATATAACCAACAGAAGAATTGGAGAAGGCTATTCAAGTGTGAAGAAACTTTCCCTGTTGTAAATTCTCAAGAAAAAGTCCTTTTGTAATGCTGGCAAGGTGGGTAGGATAGGATGTCTCTCATATTTTAAATTTTTCTTACTTCTACTGTTTAATGTCTAGAGGTATAGAGAATACTTCTATGCACATATAATCTCTTCCAAAAATTGATATTCTTTAATAATAATGAAAACAATGTAAAGGAAGAGTTCATAACATTAATTTAAAATCAAAAACCTCAAAGTTGAATTAACTTTTTAAAAAATAGCTTTTGTTAGCATCATAAAATTTGAACTTAATAAACCACCAGTGGTATAAGTACATTAGAAGCTAGGTTGTCAATTAACATCTTTTTGGCTGTGCAGACATGGCCAAGCATAGAAAAAGTTAAACAAGTTTGACTCTGATGTAATTATGTGGGAGACAAATTTAATCAGATATTTATTAGATTTCCCCCAAGGATCCTCTGAAGCAGCAGCATTAATATTGCTTTCCTAAATATTTACCAGAGTCAAGTCTTCAATGAAAACAAACAAAAGAGCTCTCTTGAAATGTCTGAACCCAGTTTCTGCTGTGTATTCTCACTCTATGCAAGCATAGAACACCTTTACTGGCAGTGGTGCTATTTGAGGTAAGTACATTGGCTGTTGATCCCAAGTTGACCAGCTAGTGTTGAGACTGCATTACAGTAATTGCTTGTCTGATTGCTCAGAGAATCCCCTAATGATCCTAGTGAGAGTAGGGGAACAGGAATGTAATGGCAGGTGTGCACAAGGGTGTTAGAGAAATATGTCATCAAGTTAAGAAGAGCCTTTAGTGATACAGATGGAAAGCTTCCCTACAATCCATTTTTCTACTTATGCTGCCTTTTCAGCCTATTTTAGACATGTGAACGGGAGTGCTTGTATCATAAAAATTTGTGACCATTTTGTCTCTCAAGCTTTCATGTGTTAACATTCATGTAGAGTAAACAAGTTTGCAATAAAAGGGATAGAACTAGAAGCTTGACACTTTGACTAAACAATTTATGTCATAGTGCTGGTTTTCACCTACTATCAAAATCATTCAATTCTCTGAAATTTATTGCTAAATCATCATTTGAATGTTTTCAAATTCAGCTCCAACTGCAGCATCTGTAATAGATTCTTCCCTGGAGCCAGATTTTATTCACTTTTTCAAACATTTCCTAAATATATTATAGACTATCTTACCCTCGTTTTATTCTTCATTAAGGTTTCAAATAAAAACATGATAAATGCTGCTTTGATTTCAGTGTTACAGTTCACAGATATCTTACGCTAAGTTGTTAGGGAGTATGAAGATAAATGGTGCTGGCTTCTCACTCATTAACTGTGCTTTAGTGTAAGGGACAAAAACAAGATGCCATCTTGCCCTTGCTTTTAAAAAATAAACCAAGGGAAGGAAAGTGGGAAGGGAAATGGTGAATCTGGTAATTTCCAGAGATCACATTTTAGAAGGAGGTGAATTTGAGTTTTTTGGGTTTTGTTCACTTTTTTGGATTACTTTAAAACACTTGTTCAGTAAAGGAAATGTCTTATAAAAATGTGCTTGGGTTTCTAATACAGGTAGATGCATGCTACTGAGTGGTAGAAACAGGACAGAAAAGAACAAGAAACACTGATTTAGTGGATACAAATAGCGTCTCACTTATGTCTGGTAATATTATTGGCCATCTCATTGCCTGTAGCCATTGATCACTATTTTATTTTGTATGTGTGCATTCCAGTTCCTGAAGAAATGGTGTGCTATATGATCCATTTTCTTGCTTTTAAGGGAAAAGAGAAACTGTAAATTATTACACAAAGACATAAACATTTCTTTGAGAAGCAAAAACAGACTTCAGTGCAATTTTCCCTTGTTTACAAGGTGCCTGAAATGTATTTCTTCTCAATGATGTTTTGAATTTACACTTATTTCATCTGTCTATCTGCTACATTACAGCCTATGAAAGTCCAAGAAAATCCTAGGAAACTCAGGTTAAACAATGATAAAAAAAAAAAAATCATACTCTTTCCTATTTCCACAAAGAAAAAAATTCCTTTCTCACTTTCTTTACCCCTTATTTGCACTTTCCACCTGCTTGGAATAGCAGCTGTGTTTAGCCTGATGGATTTCAATAAGATATAACAGATGTTGGAGATACCTATGTTAATAATAATAAAAATGGAAATAACTATCCAGAATTTCTATTCCTCAGATACAGTTCCAATTTTTTAACTATTCATAATTCAAGCATTTGAAGTAAAAATGAAGATAATTCCAATTAAGTTAGGTTGCTTATGTCCTGCCAAAGATAATAGAAACACTGTAGGTTTCATTGGTAGGCAGGGGGAGGGGGTTGAGGAAGAGGGGGCAGTACTTTAGATATGAATTATTAATGTAAATTTATCCCATATCCTTTCAAAAAGAAAGTGATCAGTCAGAAAATATGTAGATTCCTGGACAAACAGGACATGTTTACATTTAAGTCGTAAGGCTACTTGAGATTGTGTTGTTGAGGTTTGAGAAAGAAAGCTGGTCTGCAGGCAACTCTCCTTGTTGTTAATGAGCTATAATTGTGTGCCTGGCTCATTCCCTGTAGATACAAATGTTCTTTTTGTATTGACTCAACCCTCTCTATTTGTTACTGTATTACAGAAGAGAAGAAATTAACATTTAATGAATCCCTACTATGTGCCAAGCATTAAATTAGCACCACACCTATTTTATTTCATTTAATTCTTGTTTAAATTTGTGCCTGAATAAACTGATCCTGGGAGGGTTTTAGAATCCTAACTACCTGAGAAAATGCCTGGTTGTCTAAATCCTAATACTCACCCTGCCCCCCGCTTTTTCTGAGGGATAGCTGTATCATACTAACTTTTCAAGAATCACCACTGAGGAGAGCTTCAATCACATACTATTTTGAAGATATGTGCAGGCATGTCTGCATTAAGCCAGGCCTGCTTATTTCTGTATTATTTTAACATGGCATTACTCAAATTTTGAGGGGTTAATGTCCTATTTTAGCATTTTTTAAATTTTCTTAAAAAAATAGTAAAAATATGTACTCAGCTTGCTGTTTCACTCCACTATTCATATACTTTTTGACTTTTCTGAAAACTTTAAGTATACAATTTCTTCCCAAAGAAGGATTTTAAAGGACTTGGCATACATGGAAATTGTAAGACTTGGTCGTATATGTGGTTGAATTTAGGTTTGACAAATTTTATTTTGAGAAATCTAAAATTAATTAAAATAATCATCAAAACCTGAGGTTTTCACGAGCTTTTACTTTTTTCCCAATGTATAAAACATTCTGCTACATGCCTAAAAGAACTTATAGGGTCAACATAAAGTACTGAATGCATGAGCTTATATTAAGGAGATTCTTAGCTTCTATACAGATCAGAAATGTAAGAGCTGGACCAATTTTACACGCTTACAGCTGGGAAGTACACCTGCTTTTGCTTCTTTCCCTCCTATCAAAGTTTCTCAGTCCAGATGTTCAGTGACTGTAACACCCTTTTCCGCTCTTCATGCATGGTGAGCTGTCACCCACTGGAAGAGAAGAGGACTTTGGTTGTCTGGGAAACCAGGTTGTTAGTAGTACCAAATGTCTTATCTACTTAGTGTTTCTTTATTTTAAAAGTTCATTTTATAGGCTTGAAAAGGGAAAAATATCTTTAATACTTTACAACTTAACTAATAATTCAGTCTGACTTTTCATTGCATGGAGGCATTCAACATATACTTCATACTCATGTTAGAATAGCGTCTTACATAGTTTCAGGATAACAAGTTCAGTTCCTTCTGTAAGATAGATGGAAATCATCTATGAACTTCATTTGTTCTCTTTCTTACTTAAAGAGAGATAACAGTTTAAAACCTCTGTGTTTAGTTTTGCTCACTATGTCCCCTTTGCTTGAAAACTGCTTCTGAACTTCTACTCTTTTTTTCATTGGGGCGACATTGGTTAATACAATTATACAGGTTTCAACTGTACAATTCTGATACATCATTTGTATATTGCATTGCTGAGCAAACTAGGAAAACAAATAAACAAAAACTCATAGATACAGACAACTGTATGGTGGTTTCCAGAGGAAAAGGTGTTGGGAGTAGTAAAGGTTAAATGGGGTCAAATATTCTTGAAGTCTTTGCAATTATTTAGAATACAGTTTAAACCCCAACTCCTGAGTAAAACCTCTAATCTTAACCCCCTAAAAACACACAGGGATACTATCCTTCCTTCCTATTGCATTTTTACACCACTCTTAGAGCATTTAGTGTTCTGCCACAATTTACAGTCATTTCTATTCATATTTTCCTCCACCACTAGAGTTAAGTTTCTTGTGGATGGGATTTTGACTTGTTTATAATTCTATTTCCATGTATAGTATATTTCCAGGAAGAATGATTCATACATTGGGCTTAAGAGTTACAGTTTCTGTTGTTAAGTTTTTGGCGGAATTAAACCCAAACAGAATATAGACTATCCTACAAGAGGTTTTTACAACCTCTTACCTGGACTTAGTCCAGATTATCATGAAATCTGAGCTTCCATTTCCCCAGCTCCATACACAGCTTTTCATTTCTTTTTCTAATTCTCCACCTACACAGAGAACAGTGGGCACCAGAGGTTCTCACCTCCTTGGCACTAACTGATTCTTTGTTGGATGTCATGGTACAAATGGTTAGAGTACTAACCTTGTGCGAAGCTGAGACAACTCATAATTTTACTTAAGATGAGGCTAGAGAGAGGGGTCACAGCAAATTGATTAGTGGAAACAGGCTATACTGGTGCATTCAGAAAGGCTTGCGTGAAGGGGATGTCAAAAACTGATAATATGAGCAACTTTGACTTCTACATTCCATGTTTTGTTTGAACAAACTCTCTAGGATTCAGTTGTGAATATCCTTTCCATTATTCTCTGATACTTTATTCTACTGTCTGATTTTGGGGAATACAAAAACTTCAATTCAATAATATCCTCCTTGAACAATACAGGAAAAACGTTTCAAGCATATTATGTGCATTGGGCATTTATTTAAAGGTTGGTAAAATCTGAGTAAACTGTAACTGCATTTTAACACTCATTTGACACAGAAGTTGCCTAATAAATGCATTGTGAATAGTTAACAAATGGCTAAAATAACCATACTTTCAGAATGAAAACTTTAAATAATAATAATCTGTCTATAATTTTATTAGCTCTAGAAATTATCCATGCTTATTTAAACCCTTCTCACTGAATAAATATTCTGAATTCTGAAAATTATGTGTATTCCCATCCACTAAACAAAAATAAAAGTGGGATTTCTTAACTTCTAAGTCAAAACAATTATAAGCAAAGAATTCTTTTCAAATGTTTTCCTGACTAATTAAATTTTCTGCACAAAACCAACACATGAAAGAACAATTTTTGTCAGGCTTAAACTAAAGTCCTAGTAATGCATGTGAGACATGGTTTATTTCCAGTCCACAAACAGCCTTGAGGTCTCTTTGGAATAAATGTCAGGGTGAGATGGAGTCATCCTAAACACAATGGCTATGAGTAAGCTCCTTTTTTATAAAATAAATAATTTGACTAAGTTAATGTCTATTCTCTATAAGGTCCACTATGTGGTACCTTTGAAGATCAATGCCATTTTCTTTGCCTCTATGTTAGTTCCTGAATACTTGCTCATTTTGATAGGCTGGTAGCTTTAGGACACCATTTTGGGATATACCTCAAAAGCAAGAAACGCTAATTTTTTTGTCTAGTTCTACACAATTGTGGAAACAGAATGGAGTAGAGGAGATTAGAGAGGGTGGGCAGTTGGATTTAAACAGGGATAGTGTTTTCTACTGATACTTTTTCTGAAATTCTAATATATTCAACTTACATCTATTGAGCATCTGTTATGTGCTCAGAACTTTCATAAAGGCCACGAAAAAACATGAGAGGTATCATTGAAGGAGGTAATCTAGTGATGGAGACATACACAGATAAGTTCTCTGCCAGTTGGAGTGAGATTCATGCTGGTTAGAGGTACATACAAAGCTTGAAGTGGGTGGGAGAAGTAATTCAGGTAACAATTTTAATTGCAACTGAAAGATCAAGAAAGCTTTCTGAATAAAGGGACACTTGCCCTGTGACTTAAAGGATGGGAAAATTTCAACAGGCATAGATGGGATGTACAGGCTTGCGGGAAGATGGAAATATAGGGGCAAATGTTTAGAAATAGAAGAGTACATATTAGGTTGTATATTGAATTCATGGACCTAGAAGAGGATTTGGTTTTAAAAATAGAGTGGTGTCTGGGCCTTGTTCTGTGGCCAATGGGAGGTCAGTGAGGACTGATGGAAAGGAATAATCATCCTTTGTTTTAATTTTCCACACAAGTCTTTTATAGAATAAGATTAAAACTAACTAAAGAAGTTTTAGTCTAAGATTATTCACACAGCAATACATCTTATATTTCAGTAGCGGAGACTTGGAAGTAGGGGAACCAGGTAAGACACCATTTCGATTATCTAAGTGAGAAGCTTAGGTGATAGCAATGAGAATTCAAAGGAGGGAGCCACTGTTAAATATACTATGAAAACCAAATTAAGAGCCCTTAGACACCAAGTGGGTGGGAAGAGTGAGCAGGAGGGAGGAGACACAGATGTTTCTGAGTAAAAAGTTCCTGAAGAGAATTCCAAGATGGGAAACAGGAGAATCGCACACATGGAGGCTACGATTGTCAGAATTTTCCACCTCCAGGCTGGTACTTGGGATTGGAATGGGAAGGAAAGAGTGTCACTTAAGGCAATGATATAGTACAAATCTTAGGGAATGCACAAAACTGGCAATTATGCACAAAGTCAGGGTACACCTCTGAAGAGCAGAGTGCTGAAGTGCCAGATAAGCGGATCAAATTCAGAGTACAAAGTCAGGAATCTAGGTTCCAGGAGAGAGAGCAAGTGCGTGAGAGCCGAGAGCAAAAGGGGAGAGGTTCTAGGGAAAATGCTGCAATTGAGTCTCAGCTGGCCAGGATGAGTATATAGGCCCAGCTTAAAGAACCAAGACAGGAAAAGCAACTTTGCATTTTTTGAGAGAGTTTGAGGTGATTATATAGATAAACTGCTGAAAATTGCATTTGGAATTCAGGGAAACATTGGAAGCTGAAAATGAAGAGAATTTGGATTCATTTTCATAGAGGTGGAGGTCATATCATGGGAAAGCATATAAAGAGAAAATATAGTAAAGGGGGAAAATTATATACAAGGCAACTTTGGTGGAGTGGGTTTCAGTAGGATTTGAGTAAAGGAGGGGTTATAAGGCCAATAGGTATGAATTTTCCAGCTAAAAAAAAAACACCAAAAAAACCATGTTTGAAAAAAACAACTTTATTTACTTTTCCATAACTAAACTTAAATATCTCACCCACCCACCCTTTTTTTTCCCCCCTGGAAAGCAGAAACCTTACCCTGGTGAATAAAATCCAGGGTTTTTTTTCAGGCATTTTAAAGTTCAGTTAATTCAGAATTTTCCCCAGCTTGTGCCTTTCCCCCTGTGAGGCATCTTAGCCCTTGAAGACTCACATGATGCCCCAGCATTACTGATGAGGGAGCAACAAGAACTGGCTTGTCAGAGTGGATTGAGCTATAACTCTTTCTATCTGATCCTCGTGTGCCTCAAGTGGGGTTCAGTCATCCTTTAATGCAAGATCTACAAGACTCCCATTCCCCATGGGATGCCTGTGCCCCTTTTACCTGAGCATTAGATCACTAGCAGGCCTTCCAGCTCTCTCCTAACCAACTTCTGTCTTCGAGAAAACACAGATGATCCCAGGGCTAAGGGAGAATCTTGAAGTTTTCTTAGGGCTCTCTCTGAGGAACTCACTCCCAAAGCAGCTATTTGCAATTCCACCATATGTGCACAGCAAACCTGTATAGTTTGTAGCCATTCAAGTGTCAGATGAGAAGTAGACACGAATATTTTCAACTCAAGGATTTCCACACTCCTCTGAGGTATCCTGTTCAGTCACCAACTCCTTAATTAATGTAAGATACATTAATTGAATGTTATTTAAAATCAAGATTTATTTATAAGAACTTTAATTCTGAGCGTTGGATTATGCTGGACTCTCCTAACCTCCCTTCCAGTAAAATGTATGCATAGGAAGTGAGTTTGGTCAGTGAGTTAATGAAAGCCATGAGCTTCTTCATCTCCTATTTTTAGACTTGGCTGTGTGTGCCTGGGCCCTTCTGCAGGTGTTTCCTTAAGTCTTCTGTGGCAGCAGGAATGTTGGGGATTGCCCAGCAGCATGGGGCAAAGGAAATTGGAATTTTAACTGTCCCTTAGACAAATTTTCAGCCAATTATCCTGTTTTTAACCTGACAGACCCTGTATCCCCATTTTCAGAGGTAACTGGTGCATCCATTTTCTGATTCTTTCTAGGGTTCTGGGTTGAAAATTAGCTCTCACTGGAGGAACTTATGCTTCAACGCTGCTATTGTGTTATTAGTTACACTTCAACTAGCTGTATTCCAACTTTGAAAATTGTGTGAATGTTTCTCATCTGTTTTCATCTCCTCTCCTTTTAGCATTGTCCTTATTTAAACATTTTGTATACCTTTTAATGCTTTTTATTTCCTTGAATTTCATAATAGTGGGGTTTCAAGATGGGGCACAGAAAAATGAATATATCTTATCTACCTTATTCAACCAGATTTCCTTACATTCTAACTCCCTATGAACCTGTGATTCAAAATAATTAAAACAATTTAATGCTGTGTATTCAATAAGCAAAGCCTATGGATAGACTCTGGGATCAATAAAGGTAAATAATAATTATAGCTATCATGTATGGAGTGCTTACTCTATACCAGCCTCTCTTTTAATCTTTTTAGATAGAAAATAATTTAATCATTACATCTATATGAGATATGTTCTATTTTAAAGATGAGGAAATTGAGGCAGAGAGGTTCAATAAATTAAAGGTTTCACAGCCTCTAAATGGTAGAGCTGAAATTCAAACCCAAGCTGCTTAACACCTTAAATAGAAACATGTTAATATCTACTTGGGCCATAGGGATTTCAGGGTTAGAATTTCGTCAGTCTGAGTAAAAGCCAGATTGTTGTCTTTTCCTACTCCATTTACATTCTACATCTATTTTTAAGTTGTTAGTATGCAAGACCACTAACTTAGCCCATCAAACCTAGGCTACCAGATTGTAGAACTCCAGGGAAGCCACTCAGAACAGTCTAGGCTTATCTCTCTTAATCATGATTTAATAGAAAGAGGCCCCTCCTGTCAGTGACTCTCCAGTATCACAGGAGCAAATCACCACACCATTGCAGGGCCTGTCGTGCTTATCTGTAAAATGAAGACATTATACTAAGATAATAATAATAGCCAAGGTTTATTCAGCTCTCTTTTATGCTAAGAATTTCGCATATACATATATGTATTTTTTTCACTTAGTAATTTTTCAGTTTCGAGATGACCTAAGTAAATGAGTATGAATTTCTTCCATCACTCTCCTTTTTGGGACGCTGAAATAGATCCCAGTTACCTAAGTGTCAAGTACAAATTGCTCTTTGTACCTTAGGAACCTGTGTATTGTCCATACTTTTATCCTAACAGTAATTCAGACTCATTCAGTTCTTTTTGTTTCATGAAGTGTCTTTTTTTTTCATCAAGCCCACATTGATCTTGTTTTTAAATGAGGAAATATATAAATGAAGGGATGTATCAGTGATTACATGTAGGGTTATATTCACCTTCTTTTGTATGCTACCTTTGTTTCACCAAGGAGTTTATAAGCTTTTTGGTGAGTAAATGACAATATCTTGTTCTTAGTTTTAAAATGTCTTCCATGGAAACTCATGTAATGCTTCGCACAAGTTGAAATACGATGTTTTTAATGTTGGTTCAGAAATTAGGACAGACCAAAATGTGAATTTTACATCTAGGCTTGGGGATACAAAATTTTTTTCTGTGTTATTCAAAAGACAGAAATTTCCAAATATTTTGGATAAAGATTTATTTTTAACTTATGGTTGATTCTCTAATTTATCATTTTAGATTTAATATTTAAATTTAATTTATAGATTTCACTGTAACATCTGAGAGTTCAGTGGATTTGCCAGATTTTCATCCTCTGCTTCTCAGCTCAGTGGTTGGCAGAGAATGTGACATATGAAATAGTAATAAAATTAGAAAGTAAAACAAACTCACATTTATGAGAAAAGGAAAAAATCTCTATAAGAGAAGCTTGATTTCCTTTTAACACTCCCCCTTTCTTTGTGACAAAATGGTAGTGACTAAAAACAACTCATGGGAAGAAACTGCCAAAATAAGAACATTTTTTACAGTTTTTAGCTCTTGGATTTTCTATAAATCGGAGCATCATGCCAGCATGTATATACTGGTTATACATGATGTTGCTCGTTTGATCCACAACCTTAGTTGCTCAGTGAAGTGGATTTCCAACATGGAGTTAACAACTTCCTTGTTATAATTTATATTCTTATTTTCTTCACTGTATCCTCTTGTAATATTTTTATATCTATGTATTGATGCCCTAATAATATTAAAAACCCTTTAAGTATCACAAAACTTTTAAAAAATTGGGGATAATGCTAGGCTCATGAGGCTCAATTAGAATATTAGATTAGCTGAGTAATTATGAGAAACAAGGTGGTTGTATAGGAAAACACCAGGAAGCTTTTTATTCTTTCTGAAGTTTATAGCAGATAGAAAAAAAAGAGCTCTTATTAAAGATTGTATTTCCTCAATCATATCTAGAAAGAAAGTGTTGTCAAGGGCTGGGATTTGGAGGAAGGGTTTTTGAAGAACTTTTCAACTACACTTCTCTTAACAGTCCTCTCAACCAGTATGAAATTATAGGATACTCCAGTGGAGTACAAGCTACTTACTTTGTAAGTAAGTCCTAGGCAGAACAAACAAAACAAAACAAACAAAAACACCTTTTGTTTGTACCATTTCAGAGGTGAATATGTATATATTCTGTTTATTTAGATCAGGAGTTGGTAAACTATGACAAGTAGGCCAAATCTAACCACTGTCAGTTTTTATAAATAAAATTTTATTTGAAAACAGACACACCCATTTGTTTACATGTTGTCTATGGCTACTTTTGCAATAAAATGTGAGTTAAGTAGACCACAGAGCTGAAAATATTTACTGTTTAACTCATTTCAGTAAAAGTGTGTCAACCCTGATTTAGATGGTCTTACAGACTCTGCTCTCAGGTATTAATATGTGCTCTGCACACAGTAGTTGATAAATACATACCACTGATTAATTAACTCATTCATTCACCTGGTGTTGAATCTACCTGATTTGGACCACATAGCAGCTTCAAGAATATAAAAAAAAGATTTAATCTGTTTTCAAAATCCTCTTCCAAATTTCAAATGATCAGCAATTATGGAGTGGGTATTACAGAAACCAAAGCATGAATTTAAAAGTCATAATTCCTAGAAGGACCATAAGATGTTATTTTCTTACATTAACAAAACAAGTATTATTTGATTGATACCATCCTGCTAAGTCCTATTGTGCTCATTTACCTGAAGTCAATAGCTTTTTTAATAAATAATGTTTGCATAACTGTAATTTACCAAATCATCTAGAAATTATGAGTCCTACAAATGTAGTTATCAGTTCTAATACAGAAAACAGTGTGGGAATAGACTTTGCCCTGGGCAATGTAACGTTGAGAAAAAGTGGCTTCTGCCGATGAATCTACAGGCTTCCTTTTATTGGTTCCCTTTTGTTTTGTAAGTGAACGTGATGACCAAATGGAGTGGTTATTTTAGCTTAGATTTACAAGAATGTCCTTTCCATCATTACTTGGCTGTTATTATTTTTTTAATGAAAAAGCATCAGTGCAGTTTATTTCAATGCTTCTAATTTATGAGAGTAACTTCTTAATGCTACATCAAAATAATTAACTTGGAAAGCACAAGCAAGAAAGACCCAACATTTTATTGGGACTACACAATTTAGCACAGTACTAGGCACCATGCTAGAACAAAAACAAAAACACAAAACTGGAGTATGAATGACAACAGACAGACATTCTTAAACTCCAGGGAATCAATGACCCTCCCAAAACTGTGTACAAAAAGTTGTGTAGTGCATGCACTTTTCTGGAGAGAGGTCCCACAACTCCAATCAGCTTCTAAAGGGGCTAAACAGTAGAACAGAATTATAATCTCATTCCCTATATTTTCAGTAATGAAAGCTGTGCATGGATCTCAGGAAGTTCATTCCTGCACATCTAGTAGTCGGTTTTCATGGAAAGAGGGTAGAAAGAAAAACAAATAAAAGTAACTTGCAAGGACTGGGCAGAGAAAAATTCCAAAGTGCTGTTTACTTTATAAGTTTAGTAACAGGTTCTGGTTTAGAGAGAAGAAATAGGGACCTAAATGGTAATATAAGCTAGAAGCAAGGAGACTCCTTTGGGACTTTTCAAATTCTTAAAAAATTAAACTTAGTATAAATAAAGCAATAGCAAGGATTTAAAATGCACTTTAACTCAAGCCCAGTCTTCAGCTTCTGCATATTAACAACTTATTTTTATTTTTGAAGATCACAAACTTCAATCAGAATACTGTAAAAAATATTCTGCATGCATTTAACAAATCTGACAATTACAACTATCCAGTTTACTTGCATTATACTATGAGGTTTGAACTGAATAGCCAATTAACATATATTTTAAATCATTAAGTACAGGTAACAATGAAAAAGTCAGTGCATTGATCTGATGGCATCCTATCACTATGCAAGGTTCATTAACACTAGTAGTAATTACCCTGGGGTGTAGGTGAAATGCAGATGGAGGAATTTCCCTCAAAAGCAAGTTTAAGGGATTAAATATCATCATCATCATCATCATCATCATCATCATTACCACTATGGAGGATAAATCTGCTGCCTGGGGACAGGGCCTCTTATTCCCGAACATTCCCCAAACCACCTACAGTCCCTTTCTCATCAGAATCACCAAACAGCTTCTCATTGAAATTGTCATCTTGGAACATGTTCTCATCTTTACCTTCTTCATCCTTTGCATCTACTTCATCGTCCGTTTTGCCTGACTATTCAAACACCCTTTCATCTCCATCCTTGTCATCAGACTCTCCATCAAAAACTTTTTCATATGCATCTCCTTCCTTCTCACTTGATTCTTTGTCAAACTCACTCTCAGAGCCTTCCTCATTGAACACTTTTTCAGAGCTGTCGTCTTCAAATTCTGATTTTTTCAGTTATGTTCTTCTAACTCATTTTCGAGAACATTTTCATTGAACCCCTTGTCAGAGCCATTCTCATTAAACTCTTTTTTGAGGCCATTTTCTTCAAACTCTTTTTCAGAGCCATCTTCGCACAGCTTTTCAGAGCGGTCTTCTTCAGATTCTCTTTCCAACTCATCTTCTTCAGACTCGTTTAGGGGCTGTTCTCATCTTCAGGCTCCTGGTTGGGCCATCTTCTTCAGATCCCTTCTCAAGGTTAGTCTCTTCAAGATCATTTTTGAGTCTCTTCTTTCTGGATTCTCTTCCAGGTCCATTCACTGTAGACCCTGTTTTAGGACTACCCTCGTCAAACCCTTTTTTGGAACTGCCTTCTCCAGATTCTCTTTCAAAGTAGTCTTCACACTCTCTGTTGGGACAGGCTTCCTCAGACTTTCTTTCAAGGCACCTTCTTCAGGTTCTTTCTGGGGCGGCATTCTTCAGCTTCTTTTTTGAGGGCACTTTCTTTAGCATCATCTTCAAATTAACCCCTGCCCCTTATCTTCTGTTTTTTCAAATTTCTTTTCATCTATAGGTTCTTCAAATTCCATTTGAGTTGCAGCTTTTTGAGAACTTATTTTAGATGCACTAAGGTGCTCTGAAAAATGCCTTACTCAAGAAAGCCCTGTCTTTTCTGAAGCATAGATGGAATTTGAAAGCTGAAGACTTTTATTGGCCTCAGGAGCATTGAGGAAAGTCTCCCATCCTTTCAGCCTTTCCTCCCTTTCTCTTGTTGTCTCCTCCACCTGATAATCTGTAGTTTCATCCCACACTTGGGCAGTGACTTGACAGCCACCAAGCCACCATCCATCGAGGGCTTGAATACAATAATCAGCTTCATCTGAATCCCTGAAGGACACAGAGGCCACACCATCTGGGTGTTTATCAAACAAAAAGAGCTTCCTAATTTGTCCAAACTTTGAACACTTTTCTTGAAGATCGTTTATGATTTCATTCAGCACCAACAGGTTATCTTCAAAATCCACATGTTGAAACATATTTTTTATTATGACAACTTGCTCGTGGTGCATTCAGGATGGCCCAACCCCTCTTTTAGGTTTCCAGTCCAACTGCTTTTGTTGCAGAGACAGTTTTTTCTTGTAGTCCTTGCACTTCTTCCTAGAGGCACCATATTCCTCCTTCAGTTGAAACTTTGCTACCTCAGCATGTAATATGTAGCCTCTAATTTCATCTTCATCTAGAAGTTTTAATGCAAAATCCACAGGCTTCATCTTCAAATAACAACAAAGCCCGTCTCCATTAAGATTTCCTTCATTATCTTTGTAAAACTTGACCTTAAATTCTACTGTTTGAGGAGCTGTCGTAATAATGCCAAACTTGGACATGAGCTGTATAAATTCATCCAGTGTGATGTTTGGAGGCAAAGCAGACACACATACATTTGTATTTCTGTCTTCTTCAACATGAAACCACCTTGATCTAGCCTTTCTCTTTTCTCCCCTCTTTTTGGAATTGGTGAGTTCAGGGGTTGTTCTTTGTGAAGGTTCCTCTGCAGGCCTAGCACTAACATCTTGTACATTTGCAGTAAAGCTAGAAGAACCGCCATTAGAAAAGCCATAATTGGCCTGATATGTAGCAACGAAATCTTCAGGGACCTTGGGGAACCAAGCCTTCTTGTCCGTGTCCCACTTGTGTGAAGAGTCATCTGGCTGCTGCCAGAAAGAATTGGTTTCTCTACCCATATCTTTCTGGATGTCTCCATCCTTGGTGTCTCTGCAACTGCTCATCAAATTCATCTTTCCCCAACGAATTATTGCCCCTCATGTTACCAATTTAGCTCAGAGGCATAGTCCAGGTGAGCTGAGAGGCCTAGATGAGGCAGTCTGAGACGACTGCTGCTCCCAAGGCAACGTCGGACACAGTCGCTGTTGTCAGCAGGTGCTTGGCTGTTTTATTTTTATTTTTTAAATATGTTTTTATTTTTTTTTTAGAGAGAGAGGAAGTGAGAGGGATAGAGAGAGAGAAACATCGATGGGAGAGAAACATCGATCGGCTGCCTCCTGCACACTCTCTACGGGGGATCGACCCCACAACCCAGGCATGTGCCCTGACAGGAATCCAACCGGTGACATTTTGGTTCCTGGGTTGACACTCAACCACTGTGCGGCACAGGCAGGGCTTGGGTGCTATTTTCTTATCCTTGTTCTAAGGATTTTCGTTCACATTTATCTTTTTATTGAGTACTACTTTAATTTTATTTGGGAAATTAGGTTTTGAGAAGTATATATAAGAAACTTAAAATATATGATCGGTTGTCACATCCAGCATATGTATGAATCTATATAAAGTTAATTAAATTAGTCAATCAACTTGGGTCTATTGCTAAAAGCCAAAAGTAAGTATCCCTGATTAACTGTGAGATAGAGGGAAATCCTCTGGCTATTCCAGTCACGGTAGAGAAGACATTTAGCTTCATACTGTAATTAGCATTTTCAGAAGGACCATAATTATATATTACATTATTTCTCCAGGCCAGTACATACAAAGGGGTCTTTTTGTGAGTTTAGAACTGTAATAACATGAATTTTAATGACTGACAGTCATGGGCTAAAATATAATCATGAACTGATGTCTGAAGAGCTTTCCTGACTTTCAAATGTATTTCCTGGAATAAATACTTCTTACAGGCTAAGTGAAAATATAAACAACATGTCTTTTAAGAAAATAAACAAAAACTAAACTACCCCTCCCCCCCAAAAAAAAGAAAAACACTGAAACATTTTATTGGATGAGAAGTCCTGCTCTTGCCAATTACTCAACTTGGACAGTTCATTCATAACTTTATGAATTCATGTCCAGAAGCATGAATTAAAGAAATAACTATCTTCTTTTACCCGTCTTCAGGTAGTACACAGAAGTAACTTGAAGATTATGTTGTAAAGAAAAGAAACAGCTCAGACACAAACTTGCCGTGGTACTATGATCAGGCTTTCTGAACATACTTTGCTTTTTATTTTAAAATATGCTCCTTATATAAAATACAACAAAAACTAAATATACATGATCTGCAATCCACAAACAGTTCCAGCTATAAATCTAGATGCACTAGTCAGGAGTAAGTTGTATGTACCCCCAAAATAAGGCTGTGAATCTACTTCAATTCTAATTCAAATTATCAGTAGTGTATATTCAAAGGCTAAGCTGTGTGGCTTTAATCAAGGCTGATTCTATCTTCAGGAAGACCAGCTTGTTTTGTACTGTCCTAGAAATTGGGTTCATAAAGTAGTTCTTAATGGTTACTGAATGCGTAATGGAGGCCATAAAGCTGCCTTCACAGGTCTTAGGTGGAACCTTCTCCTTTTTAACTGTTTTATTGCACCTCCCAGAATGAAGAGACATCCTCAATTGTTCAGAATTTAATTTGAGAACCACAGGGAAGTATTTTTTGATAAGTATATTCTCTTTCTGACCAGCCTAAAATGCCAAAATGCTGCATAAGAGGGGCCTTAAGCTTCACCTCCATACAAGGCCAAAAATCAATGTGGTGCAAACTGTATAGAAAAAAATTTAAAACAAAACATTCTTTAGCAATTAGTTATATTTATGGAGGAGGCAGTTTTAAAATACATCAAAAAGCCTTGGACAGCTCTGACCACCACTCTAAGTTATTATTTATTTTATACGCATGAAAGGCTTGATGTTAACACCTACCAAAACAAAACAAGAACCCCAAGTGAGAGAACGCACTCTTTTCAATGAGCGTTTTACTTCTGGGATTGTGCTTATAGAGGGATACACTCGCTATGATTTCAGCTGGCATGTTTCATGAGTGAGAATTATAATATCAGGTAGCTACAAGGATGCCTTTTATGCTCTGTAGGAAGGCCATTATATTCCCACTTAACTCAAAATGTCTTTGTGTGAATGCAGTTGCCAACTTTATAATTTGGTCAACTTCTATATAAGCAGTTTGAGAAGTATTATCAACAAATAAGAAAGGAGAAATCAATCACCATATGCAAAAATACTTCATAAATATGTCAACATCTTTATTTTAAAATGAAAAGACTATGAGAACCTAATGTAACTATGAAAGATTCATGATTTTCAAATGAAAAAGAGTGATTCCATTCAAACACAATAATAATAAAAACTTTTCAACACATATTTGGCTTCATAAAGGGATATTTATTTGAGTATTGGGAGAAGGAAATATTAGACTTGCTTCCTGCCCTTAAAGGCACTAAAAATATTACTATTGTTTTTAATAACAATAATACAACAATTTCAACTTTAAGATTTAGTAGGAATTTCTACATTATTAAAACTAAAATAATTCAGGGAACAATAAGGGAACTTATGGAAGAAAATCATTTGTCTTAAAAAGATATTCTTCCTCTCTTTAAGGCAGATTTCCTAGAGCAGAGTCTGTGTATTATAACTGTAGGATATAATGTTCTTACCATTCCCCTTTATGCCTATTACTACCAATACTCCTACTAAGTATATATGATAATATAGAGTATATGTATGCATGTGCACTTAATTCAGTGTGGACTTTATAAAAAATAAAGTTACTTGTATCTCTCTGATGATTAGTGATGTTGAGCGTTTTTTAATGTCTCTTGGCCATCCGTATGTCCTCTCTGGAGAAATGTCTATTCAGGTCCTTTGCCCATTTTTTAATTGGGTTGTTTATCTTCCTCTTGCTGAGTTGTATGAGTTCTTTGTACACTTTGGACATTAGCCCCTTATCAGATGCATCCTTGGCAAATATGTTCTCCCAGGCTGTGGGGTTCCTTTGTATTTTGAGGCTGTTTTCTTTTGCTGTGCAGAAGCTTTTTAGTTTGATGTAGTCCCATTTGTTTATTTTTTTGTTTGTTTCTCTTGCCCTAGGAGATGTATCGGTGAAAATTCCACTATGTGAGATGTCTGTGACTTTATTGCCTATGTTTTCTTCCAGGATTTTTATGGTTTTGCAACTTACATTTAAGTCTTTTATCCATTTTGAATTTATTCTTGTGTAGGGAGTAAGTTGGTGGTCTATTTTCATTTTTTTACATGTACCTGACCAATTTTCCCAACACCATTTATTGAAGAGACTGTCTTTACTCCATTGTATGCTCTAAATGAGGTATCATTTCACACCTGTCAGAATGGCTACTATCAACAAATGACATATGCTGGTGAGGGTGTGGAGAAAGGAAAACCCTGGTTCATTGCTAGTGTGAATGCAGACCGGTGCAGCCACTATGGAAAACAGTATGGAGGTCCCTCAAAAAATTAAAAATGGAACTGCCTTTTGACCCAGTGATTCCACTTCTAGGAATGTATCCTAAGAATCCTGAAACGTTAGTCAGAAAGAATATATGCACCCCTATGTTCATAGCAGCCCATTTACAATAAATAAGATCTGGAAACAGCCCAAGTGCCCATCAGTAGGTGAGTGGATAAAAAAGCTGTGGGACATTTACACCATGGAATATGCAGCTGTAAAGGGTACAAGGAGAAGGTTCTTATACCCTTTGGGACAGTATGGATGGACCTGGAGAATATTATGCTAAGTGAAATAAGCCAGGCAGAGAAAGACAAATATCACATGATCTCACTTATAAGTGGAATCTAAAGAACATAATAAACTGATGAAAAAATAGATTCAGTGACATAGAACCATGGAACAGACTGACGAATCTCAGAGGGAAGGTGGGAGTGGGTGGGGAGAGAAAAATATTAATAAAGTTATTATAAAACCTGGCCTTATCTTCAAATGTTTTAAGGCACAGCCTTTGTTATCTGAGCTTTGGTCCTCCTATTTCAACACATCATGTTGCTCACCTCCACGTGACTAAAAATAATGAGCAACAATAGATAATAAAATTTATGTAACACTTATTACTATGAACCAGCATCATGAATGAATGCAATAACTAGCAATGTCACTAATGAGGAAATGTTTTTAAAAGTTATGGATTTAATAACACACAGACCTTGGCTGACACAATTTAAAGTGACACAAATTTAAAGACTAATATTTTATCTTTATGATCAATAAACTATTAGTTGTCATGTCATATGGGGTCTAATCTTTAATATAATTTTTTAAAATTGGTACTAACACAACACAGTTAACTCATTCACCTAAAACTATTTTTAAGTTGAATAGTTACCCTACATTCAAAATATATGTGAATGAATGGTTGCATTTTTGTTTCAAAAGAAGCTTATCAGTATGTACATAGCAATTTATTTCATTATAACTCATTCTGTACAGACGTACATACATGAGTGCAGAGGTAAACTCCCACATCTCTATAGAGCGATAATAATAATTGTTATCATTTGTTAAGTGATTACTATGCAAAGGACATACTATAAATCATCATATATATTCTTACCCCAAACCCTTCGAGGTAGGTTTTATTATCATTGTTGTTGCTGTTGTTATTATTATGCTGATTATTTTGTAGAAGATAAAACTGAAACTTGGAGCTCTGAAGCAGCTTGCCAAAGATAACCTCACTAGCAATCAGATTCAAGCCTATATGCCTTACCATTAGGTACACTGCCTTCCTTATGTCTTTAACTATCTGTACTGCTCTTTCACCAAAATCATCCCAATAATCTCCATTACTGGGCTCTGGGATTTTGCAATCATGCTAAATGTGAGAAAAAGAAAAAAAGTTTGTTTAAATTTTCCAGTATTATTCCGTCTCTGGAGGTAGAGGGCAGGTGTCCTTTACTTTGGGACAATCCCAGCATAGGCCCTGAATTTATCAATGTAAAATATGTTTCTGGGGAAGGGGGGGGGACTGTAAAATCACCATGAATCTTAATGCAAATTTAAATACTATGCTTTGAAAAAGCATGCTGCTTCAAGTATGACTGAGGTAGAACTGTATCTCTAAAGCTTACATGTCCTTTACCTAGGGTGTTGGATTGAGGGTAGTATAGAGGTTTGAGTAAACATATTTCCCCTTTGCAAAATGTTGTTTGATTTTGTTGCATGGCTTATGTGCATGTGAAGGAACAAGTTTAGGTATCAATACACACAGAAAAAAGGGGGGGATTTCACAGGAGGGAGAAGCATATCCATAGAATGAAAGTATGAGAGCCAGTACTTTGTGTGTCATAGGTGAAAAAGCATTAATTGCATAAAAGTTTTATATACATTACATAATCCTTGCTCAGATCTACAGTTATTTAGGAGAGACACAGACTTCTGAGGATACAGGGATGCTGCATATGTTTCTAAATATTGCAATTTGGATGCTTTGTAGTTCTGAAAGTGCTTCAAGAGATACTATTGAACTCAGCTTCTTGAATTGATATTAGAAACAAGGCACTTAGCAACTCTCTTCCCTTCTATAAGTCTTTGGTGTACTGAGGGAAACAGACCAAATAATCTGTTTCTTCCCATCCTAATATTCTACAGTTCTAGCTAAATTGTTCCCTTTGAATGAAGTTATCACTCTCCAGCCATCCTTCCCCCATCATTCTATCCTCACACCCCATCCAAACTCTGCCTTCTTCTAATGCCTATCACTTTTTCTAAATTAACCTCTTTTTTACTTTTTGGTAAATTGTTGTTTATACTGGGATTTTAATGACTGTTATATTCATTACAGTGCTTTACATATTTACTAGTACATCATATTTATTATATTAAAGTAACCTGATTCTAGTTGAGTGGCCTAGGAGTTAGAGATTTGTGTGCATCTAATCCAGCAAAGACTGAGGAATTTTCTTGAGCTCTGCACAAGGGACAGATAGCAATATCGAGACGCACAAACAAGAAAAGATGCATTTTCTAGAATCAAATCAGCTGTCAGTATGCAAAGTAGAAAAATAGAATCAACAGAATGAGATTAAAAGCAGAACATATCAACAGAGATAAAGAAAGCAGAATCTGATTAAGTGCTGAGTGGGAAATTGTCCTAGCTTTAGAATTATGTCAGCTTTGCTTGAAAGAATGTATGATACATGCTAATCTAACCTAACCCAATCTAAGTAATATAATATGATAATACATATATAATCTATTCTGACTAAAAAGAAGATACATACCATTTTTTTAAAAACACTATAAAATTATGCAGAGAGGCCTTTAGAAGATGTTTATAGAGCTATTAGTTCATAGTTTTGTTTTTTTTAAAAATTGAGTAATGGCTTCTTTAGAGGAAAACATAGCCACAATAAAAATATATATATATACACATATCTATTACAATGCACTCTAAGCCTATAAGTCCCAATTATATCAATCAATTCAGAAAATCAAGCCAAGTAAACCTGATGTGATGATATAAACAGCAAATACATTTTCAGGCAATGAATAATCTTTTATCACCATAGAATGTCGGCTGAGGTTAGTTGCAGCATTTTTTCTGTACTTACCAAGATCTTACATGACTTTGGCTCTTCAACATATCGCTTCTAGATTTTAGGCCTTTGTCCATCCTGGATATCACCAGAGCTCATATTAACTCTCACAGCCTTTTATTTGTCTGAACTGTGTACCGGTGGCCTACACCTTCAGCTCTACTTCTGTAAGCTTCTGGGTAACACTCTAAGAAAAGTTTAGAAATGGAGAGCATTTTGTTTAACCCAGTCGGGTCATATTTAGGAAACCACTGGAGACTTGCTCCTTCCCTGTCTTCCCTTCCCTTCTCTTCTTCCCTCTCCTCTCCTCTCTTCTTTCCTTTTTCTTCTCCCCCCTCCCTCCCTTCCTCCCTTCTTTCCCTTCTCCCTTTCTTTTGTAAGCACACAGACATACTAAAAATCTCTCCATGCTAAACATTCAAGCAAACACCTTTAGCAGTACTTCCCTTCTGGCCTCCGCTAACCTTTAGAGAAATTTTTCCCAGATACGCTTCATTTGCTCTCTATCTCCCAATACTTCCTTTCTTTTTTCAGTGTCATGGCACACATAGAAAATGATAAATGACTGAAGCTAACTGGCTCTGGGGACTGTCTCAGAGGATCCCACTATCCTGGCTACTCCAAAGTGCTGAGGGATTGACAGCATCCACGGTGCACCTGTAGGCCCTCCAGGGTTCACCACCGTGCTGAGGGATGCTCTGCCCAATTTCACTCATACCAACCTGCATTCTGCTTGTGACACAAACCTGATCTGCCCCCACCCAAGGTCACTTAAGATTTATTTTTTTGCTATTTAACATAATATATGCTTTTGCTGACCTTGTTTTATGTAAAATAAACATTTTTTATTGGCCTCCTAAAAAATCTTGTATCTTTTTTTTCTATAATCATATTCCCCACTTTTCTGTCTGCTTGCATTGGACATGTTTTGCGCACCACCTACATCTTCTTGGCTCACTCTCATGTCAACAGTTGTTGTTGTAACAAGCAGCAGTCTCATGCCATGTAACTCAGAGGCCTAGCGGCCCTTATGGTAGACAAAAATTCCTATGGGTCTTTGGTAAGCGCCAGTACAGCTCTAGGACAGATGCTGAGGTTCTGAAGCAGTGCATGCCTGTGCTGCAGAGAATGAACCAGGTGTTGAAAAGCGGTTCTTGGCATGCCACTGGGATCAGTAAAGACAGACCATGGAAACTGTGGAAACACCATAGGAAACTGTGAGATCAGAGACACCATCATCAGCTGGGTGTTATCAGATCCATCAACTCCTAAGTTTTTACTATAGTAGCAATCTATCATATCATGAGTGACTCATGTGGAAGTGGGTCCAAGCAGGCCTGGAGGGCACATGTAAGTTTTAGGAGCATGTGGCCCATATTCTGCTGGCAGCTACTACAGTTGCTCTGATGCTTTCACTAATGCCTCTCTCTCTCTTTGCACTTGTGGCTTCATGACAGGAATCCCTATAACCAATTAATAGGAAAGGAAAAACATAGGGGTAATCCACAGGTGTATCATTCCCAATTTCGTCGCCCTGTTACCACATAATAACCCAACTCAGAGGTGACCCTGAAGGACAGTGGTAGGGGGAAATCCTCCCAGTGCAACGGAACTATAAGCTGTGAAGTTGGTCGTTCATTCACCTTGTATAAAGATGAATGTGACCTGAGCTATTGGTATACGAGTCTCCTGCACAGAGGTGAATGGCTTAGCTAGTCGATTCAGGCATAGGAGGGAGCAATATTGGAAGATTGGAAATAAGGACATTTTGGGGGCAAAGCATACACATGGACAAATGGGAATGGGCCCAAAATGTGGCAATTTTTGTATTTTATGTTAATATCTATCAGAAACTCTCCTCCACAGAGAGTCACTGAAAACCCAATGGACTGTCTTGTGAATGCCAGTCTGCCTCTCCTTGGAGATCCAGTGCTTTTGCAGTAGGCCCATGAACAGTGTGGTCACGTATGCTGCTTACCTAGATATCTATTGCCTCTCAACTCCAAATTCCCCTTTTTTGCCTACTTTGTGAAAATAAACCTGGGACCTTTAAATATTTTCCTTTAGCCAAATGGCACAAAATTGAAGCTTAGTTGAGAAGGGGTGGGAGAGGAGCTGCAGGAGGAAATGGTGTTCGGTCTTGGTCCCAGTGTGCTTGCTTCCCAGGTTCCTGTAGTTCCCTGGCTCCTCCAGCTCCGGCTGCTGCAGCTGCAGGCCTCATAGCCAGCAGCATCTCACAGCCAGCAGCTTCCCTTCACTCTGGTGGTTTGTAGCCCAGTGTTTGTGGGGTATCATGCACAACTTTCACCAGCACGTTAGAAGGTATCCAGCAAGTTCTGCAGGCTAGACACCACAGCAACTTTATTTCCATCCCTGAAGCCACAGTTGTGTCTTCTCCAACAAGGTCTTAATCACACCCCTGGGGTAGAGGGACTTTTCCTTTGGGTGCCCTATCTTAGTCCAAGAGGTAGTGGTTATTTCTTTTCTTTTCAAGATTTTTTATTGATTTTTAGAGAGACAGGAAGGGAGAGGGAGAGATAGAAACATCAATGTGAGAGCAAAACATCAATCGGCTGCCTCCTGCACGCCCCCTACCAGGAATTGAGCCTGCAAACCCGGCATGTGCTCTGACCTGCCATCTTTAGGTGTATGGGACAATGCCCAGCCATCTGAGTCATACCAGCCATGGTCATGGCTCTTTCTTATATCTGCTGTTCCTGTATTCTTTGAAGTTCTCTTTATTTCTCACTTACCAATTCCTTGTTATTTAAATACTCACTTATAGTTAATAATTATTCCTCTTTGCAGCTTTATAGACATATAATTGACAAATAAAAAGTGTATATATTTAATGTGCACACCCGATGTTCTGATATACAGGCATACCTTGAAGATATTGTAGGTTTGGTTCCAGACCACCACAATAAAATGAGTCATAATCTTTTTTGCTGATGGAGGGTCTTCCTTCAATCTGTATAACTTGCAACATCTGTGAAACATAATAAAGCAAAGTGCAAGCAATGAGGATGCGTGTACGTATACATTGTGTGAGATGATCACCATAGCCAAGCTACAGCTAATAATTCCTTAATTAAATTTTTCACATTCAAATGATGGTTCGATTTATCTTCCCTGATTGGACCCAGACTATTAACCATGGTAGCAGGGGAGAAAGATAGGCATGAGACCTACCGATTGGGCTCCCTCTCACTGGCCTTGACCTTGCCACTGGCATTGCTCAATGCCTTTCTCTCAGCATCTCTGAGATCTTGTTCTGGCTCCATCTCTTGAGGAGTCCAGCCAACCGCCTGATTGCCAGCAGACCCCAAGTTCCTGCCCAGTGCTAACTATAAATGAGCGATTGCAGGAATCATGATGCAACAAGCATTAAACAACTGTGAACTCCATCTTCTCGTGGATGAAGTCACTCCCTCAGACAAGCAAGCATGCTAAACTCCCTTAAGTGCTGACTGAAGATGAAAGAAATCTTGAGTGGGTGGTAGAAGAAAGATGATGAATATTAATGAAGGCATTAGGATGACATTAACTGAGGCAGTCGTTTGTTCCATTCACTCTTGTATGTTAAATATATTTTTTAGAGATTACAGACAACTACTAAGTCATCAACGTGTGTGTGATGGATTGTGTTCAGTGGGGGGCATGAGCAGATATGAGTGATGTAAAGAATCTATGTGTTGGTGCCTCGCCTCTTATTCTCTGGACTCTTCTTTTTCTCCAGCGATTACTGTGGCACCCAGCTGCACACACTGGTCAGAAGAAAGCATTGTCCTCATAGACCTCTCAATTTCTGTTCCAGGGCTTCCCTCCCAGCACCATATGAGACATCTGCAGAAACCCTTTCAGTCATTATGACACATGCATAAGCCTCAAAGTGCAAGGGTGTTAACCCAAGGGGTATAACTTGACCACTTGGCACTGAAGCGTCTGAATAAATGCTACCCCTTTATGTGCTTTGGGGTGGAAATTCGGGAGCTATATTATGCATGGTTCCTCAGAGGTCACCAGCAGGACTGAACCCCTGATGCCCATAGTGGGAGTGAGTTCAATGAGACACGTCAGATTGACCCTCGCTGCTTGTTCAACTCTTCCCAGCACTTCACTCCCATTCTCAGGAATAATTTATCCAAATAAACTGCCTACATCAAAGTACTGTCTCAGGTTCTGGTCTGGGGGGAACCTAGGATAAGGTAGGTCTCTCTTATCTGTTATCTTCAGCTTTCTAAATGTGTTCCTCTTCTGTTGGCTGTTCCTTTAGGTATTGATGTTCCACAGGATCCCAACCTCGGTCTTCTCCATCTGCTTTCCTTCTTCATCTCATAAGCACTTTAACTATGATTTAAATACTGACAGCTCTCAATCTTTCCACTTCACTCTTCTGACCCATACAACCGCATTCCACACTCCAAAAGACATTTTTACTTAAATGTTCTAATATACATTGAATGTAGTCTTAAAATGGAGCTCACTTCTGCCAGCCCTGGCTCCCAACAGTTCCTTCTGTGGAGTTTCCTGTGTGTGAATGGCACCATCATGCTCTGAGATGCACAAGCTAGGAAGCTGCAAATGATTTTTTTTTTTTTTTGTAAATGAATCTTGATACCTCCCTTTCTATACCCTACCCCTAGGCAAACAATACGCAAGACATGCTGATTTCTACCTTAGTGTCCTCAGTTTTTCATTTCCACTTGGCATTGCTGCAGCCCCCAGTTTACCTCCAATTCTCCTTTTCTCTTAATTTCTGTACCAATGAATATGAAGGAAGCTCACAAGAACAAGTTGAGCCAATAGATGCAACAGAGGCGGTATGAGATAACTAGTTGTCTGATGGCTGTTTGCCCAGGTCAGGGGACAGAGCTGGACTAGTTTAGTATCTAGTACATACTAAACACTCAATGGACATTTGTTGAGGAACTAAATCTATGCTTTACTCTTGAAGCACATGTTATAGACAAAAAAACAACAAAACGGAATTGCAATTGAAATGAATGAGAAAGAATCTTACTAGAACAGGTTAGTGTTTTACACATCTTCAAAACACTGTCCTGTGATTAATTTAAAAATATAAGAAATCTCATTTGTTAAGACTTTACCAATAACATGGTGTTTAGTATCCCTGTATTTATTCTAAATGTTGGTAACTTTGACCTGAGAGTATTTTCATCCTCATGTGAATATTGAGATGCAGTTGGCTAATGACTTTCCTGGCATGTCATACATCTCTCATAGATCCTAAATCTCTAAGGATTTCTGAATTTGGTAAGAAAAAGCATAATGTTTGGTACTTTTTTGTGCGTGGTGGTGGGTGGTCATAGACTAGGAGGAAGGGAAGAGATGAGAAGCGTGAATCAGTTCTGAAGCACAACTTGGAAATGCCTATTATCCTTCTTAATTTCTTCATTGGCTTATTTTCATATTTTGTACATATTTTTGTATACTTCCTTAAATATTTTTGGTAACAAAGTAGGAAGAAGACCACTTTTCCTCTTTAAAAAAATAGAATTAATTATGTTAGCAAATTATACGTCATGTAAGAAACAATAGGCAATTTATGGTCATGAGTCTAATAGAAATAATAATCATCAGCTAAGAAAAACTTTAGGTCACGTGTCATTATTAGTAAGACAAGGATTATAGCTACACACATGTTAAATTCTTTTCAAGTAATCGTGGCTGTAGTGAAATGACCTATTTTCCAAGTGTGAACACACTTACGTTTGCAACAGTTTATTATCTTCCAGGTCAGTACCTTTTGTTAGAAGTTGTAGTTAGCATCCTTATTGACATAAATAACGTCACATTTTAAAATATTACCAGAGAACCCTGATTTGGAGGTTTTTAAAAAGAATAATCTGACTTGAAAGTAATAATGCCGTACAATTATTACTAAAAGTATTTTTTTATCATCATAGTTCAAAATGGAACTCCATCCTGAAAATATTATTTCTCTAAAACTTCCTGGATCAACTGCAATGTAGTTATCAGGCCTAACATATTAAACTCTTTCTTTTGCTCTGGATTGAAGCCAAACAGCAATAATTGCTTCTATGGGTTGCCTAGAAGCAGGTGACTCTGCCATCTGGAATCGTGTCCCCTGCTTCGCTGAGCAGGGCTCTGAGAAAATGCTGTATTCCTGGCCTCAGGGCAAAGACTAGTACGGGGAGTAAGCAGCCCTATAGATCCTGGTCTAACTTACCTTTCCCTTCGGTATTTATAGCCTGCTAGCATTTTGTGAAGATTTTTAAAGAAAAGGCCCAGGTATGGCAATTGAAATGTGACTGTTTTTCCAGACATTCAAGCTTCCTTTGCCATTAAATGTTTCAGGATACTAGAGATTCTTTATTTTCTGGTTGTGATCCAGAGGGTTTTCATAGTTACAGCATCATGAAAGATTGCTGGGAAGCCTGCTGAATCTACCAATGTGGTTTGTGAATAGGAAAGCTGTGTCACCCATCTTGGAGTTCCTTTTTTGATCAAGCCTAAACCAGTAGTTCCAGCAAAGAAACTACAATGAGAGACCTCCAAGCTGCTGCCCTGAAGCAAGTTATTCATCTTCTTTGCATGTTTGGCTTAATGGTTTATTTCATAAAAATGCCTGCCCCTTCTCTCCTTGGATCAAAAACAATACAGTCTTGGTCTTGTCTCCGCTGTCTGTGACTTACATGCTTTTCCCCTTGATGTGTTGTTTCTTAACCCAATTGTTTGGAATCACCTAAAATTCACTAGGAAGGCAGTCACTAGGAAGGTTGTCTCGTAGCCATTCCTTGACAAGGCTGTAATTAGTTGGGCCATTTTACACCTGCTTTCCCAGCTGGGCATGGCGTTTTGCTTTACAGTGATTTGTACCAGAAAGGAAAGGGCACTGCTTCAAAAGTGAGCTCACAATCTCCAGTGACAATGTAGAATTCTACAGATTCCACATCGCAGAGAACTTACTGAAGTCATTCATTCAGTCAGTCATTCATTCATTCCCTTTTTTTAATTGAAGGGTATTTTTCTTCTACTATTTAACTCTTTTGATAGTATTCAGTGGACAGCTTCTAATAGAGAAACCAAAATTGACTCCCACCTATGTTGGTAGCTCCTTATTTAATATTTCAGCTGACTTCTGGAGAGAAACATCAGTTGGGGCTAGTTTTTATAATAACCATAGTTACAAGTTAACCTCTAAGCCATGGAAATATGCCTTTCAAATAATTCAGAAAATACAGGATGTCCCCCCAAAAATGTATGCACGCTTTAACAGCTGATAGCTCAATTTTGAAAATGAAATGTATTTAATAAACAATGTCTTTATAATTATTCAAAGTATGTGTATACATTCGTGGGGAGACACCCTATATACTGGATAATGCCACTTGTGTAAGTTACTTCTCATGCTAAATTGAACCTTTTTAGATGAAAAATACATAGATATTTTTAATTGAATGCCCGATGTTTCTATTATTGCTCAAAAAGTGCTGGCCATGAAGGAATGTGGTCCAGGAAAACTAAACAAATCCTTTCCTAAAGATTCCTATTGTCAATGGAGAGCACTTCACCTTCTTCCCACTCTGGCCTCCATATTAATGTTTATCTTAGGCTTATTTACTGAGATTGTATAATGGTCATTGATATTTACCTTTGTGGGTGACCCAGAAGAATCTTAGAAATGAGAGGAAGCTCCAGAAAGTGTTCTATGAAGTCAGTGGTGCTCCACTGTCAACCCAGTGGGTTGTCCCTTGAGCCAGTAAAGGGTAGATATTTTAGATGACCATTATGTAGCAATTAGTTACTCCTTTTCAATTAATTTTTTAACTAAAAGCACCATTAGTGGACCTCCACAGAGTGTTTATCCAAGAGCCTTAATGATCAACTTAATAATGTCAAAAGCTCCTCTCAGTTTGTTTTATTTAGAAGGTAGAAATATACATTTACCCTTGCTTGTTCTATTAGAGAATTAAGATGCAAAAACCTTGCCCACAGTTCTTAACATTTTCTTCCTTTTTGGACTCCATCTGAAAAGAAGTCAAATCTCTCTCTTTCTCTCTCTCTCTCCCCTCCCATCTTTCTCTTTCTGTTAAATCAGGAATAAAAAATACTTCCAGCACTTTTATAATGCTACCAATTATTCCTAATAAACACCAAGCTCTCCTTTCTTCTTTAAAAAATGTCTTTCACCTTCATACTCCCTTCTCTCTACTCACAACTGTCAATCTAGTTGAGACCCTCAGCACATCAAGCTGGACTTTCAGTACAATACTCATCCAGTTTGTTTCCCTCCATACACATGACCCCACTCATGTTTCCAGAACCATTTTGGCCTTTCATTCTCCTGCTGTAACCCTGCAGTGGTTCTCCCTTATCCACTGGCTCCTTATCTGGGCATTCAAAGATCTTCACAGTCTCTCTCTAAACTGAGTTTTCTTTCTTATTTCTATTGGTCCTCTCTAAATATTCTCTACTATAGCAATATTAGCTTTACGGATTCTTTTAAATGCATTGTAATCATTCTCTTTCCCACATTTGGAGGGGCCCTTTCTTCCTCTCTACTAATTCTGCTCAACTCCTGTCATCCTCCCACCCCTACAAATTATTTATTTTTTACTTATTTATTATTTATTGTCCATATGAGACCTTAGCAATCTCATGTCCCTGAACAGTAACATTTAACCTGCAAAATCTGGTATGCATGTGTACACATGTGACACCTTGTAATTTTGTCCTGCTTATTCAACTTTGATTATTTGCCTTTTCCTCAACGCATAATTTACCCCACTAACTAGACTGAAACTCTCTAAAAGCAGGAGCCTCATCTTAAACTTTGCATTCCTACAGCACCTGGTGAGTGTCAAGCTTGGAACAGAAGCTCAATAAGGGTACATTGAATATACTATTTCCCTTAAATGTGGGGAATCAGATGTTTGGAAACCAAACAAAGAACTTGTAAGACTATTTTAAAAAATCATAAAATAATATTTTTTTTTCTGTGAATCAAGCACCTGAGTATGTGAATGGAAGTAAGTTCATTCAGTCTAAGATTATTTGGGAAGAAATGTCTCACATATTCTCTTCAGAAAATTGTTCACAACAACTCCTTATCAAAATGGATATTTTCCTAACACTTTTATAGAAATGTGAAAGTCCACATAAGTTGGACTCTCTTTTGCCAGATTCAGGTTTGCCATAGTTATGTATGAATCAACAATCACATTTCCCATGGCTGCCTTTAGTACTATACCATGTAGGCAGCCAACTTGGAATTTACTTTTGGGAGTAACTTGTTTTGATGTATTTATCATACAAATTTTGTCAATTCATTTTTTTATCACAAAAATGCTGACTAAGAGCAGCTGAATGCATGCCTAATTAATTACTCATTATTTGTTTATAGAAAAATTGCATTAAAAAAAAACCTAAAAAGGTTGATTCATTTTATCTATAACCATATTTCCTCTGAGTCCTAGAAGATGTAATGACTTGTGATTTTTTTTAAAAAATATGTCTTTATTGATTTCAGAGAGAGGAAAGGAGAGGGAGAGAGAGAGATAGAAACATCAATAATGAGAGAGTCATTGATCGAGCCCACAACCCGGGCATGTGCCCTAACCGGGAATTGAACCCCGAACACCTGGATCCTAGGTCAACGCTCAACTGCTGAGCCATGCCCAGCCGGGCCATGTTTTCTGTTATTAGGTTTTAGCTTGGCTGGAAAGATCCATATGAGCCCAACAGTGTTTTCCAGACTGTTCTCTTGGTTATCATTTGTTAATACTGGTAGTTTCTATTTGTCAAGGCTGCTTCTGTCTATGAGACTTTCCAGTCTTCATAAGGCCTTTACTTCAAAAAAAACAAACCAGCAACTTCTCTCTGCTATTGTCGCTATTCACACATAATACTTTCTAACACCTTGTATTGCTGGTTCTTCTACATTAGACTTTAAGTACCTTGAGAGTTGGGCTTGAGTCTTGCATTCATTTCAGGCCCTAGAGCTGAACATAGGCATTAGATAAAAATTTGATTTATTTGTTAACTAACTAATTATAATAGCTGACATTTATTGTGTAATTAATATGTTTCAGTCACAATTTTAACCCAATTCACCCTCAGCAAACTCGATAAGTGACATACTTTTATTTATCCTACTTTACTGATGAGGAAATTGAACCATGGAGAGGTTAAATAATTTACCAAAGTCATATAGCTAGTGTGGTCTGGGGCCAGCCTGGGTGCCAGCTGCTGCAGTTTCCACCCTATGAAAGCTGTGCTACATCTTCTGAAATTACTCTTCCTTATGACTTTTTTCCCCTACTGCTGTGTTCAAACGTCCATTTTAGCTAAATTATTGCTTTCTCTGCTTTGTAACTGTTAATTGTGGAAAATGTCTAATCTGTTAAATATGACTTTCTAAGTATATTATGGCATTCTGTTTTAGTCAACATTTTATGTGACTCGGGGGTGATAAGGAAACTCATCAGACTTTACCTATCCAATAACCTTGGATTGGTCTAATGCTTGGGGCCATGTTGTTTGAGCTTCTGATTTATTAGGAAGAAATTAGAAAACTGAATTCAATGGAGCATCACATTTTGGGGAGATAATTCTAAGCCATTTATAGTAGATTGTGTTCCTTTATATAATGTTGAGGCTGGAATGCTAAAATGACATTTCCCAGAATCCCGTGAAGCCAGCATTCTTAAGTGCATTAGATTCTATGAATCAGATGTGAGTCTTGAGTAGAGAACCAAGTTAGACTGGGAAAGAGGCAGGGTCAGATATATCAGTTTGTTTTGTTTAGATGATGGCAATCATAATCGCCAACTTCCCAGTCTCACTGGCAACTTTCTGATACTACGGCTTCCTAGAGGAAAAGTTTCCATGGCAGCCTGGCCTGTGTTTTTCCTGAAGGCTCAGTCTAAAGTCTATTCCTTTCGCCCTCCTAACAATTCCTTAGCCGTTTAATACACTATTATAAATCCCTCTGTTTAAGCTTCATAGAGTGAATTCTGTTCTTTGCAAGTGAATCTGACTGATGCAACTGTATCTAACACTGTGTTTGAGTTATTAAATATTAAGCCAGATTTTATAGCTATATCTTAGGATAGAGAAGTAACAAATCTTTGCTTTGAAATAAAATGCTTTGGCATTTGTCATTTATTCTTGTTGGTAATACTTTCATTACTCTCATAAAAAAGAAAATCTCTAAGATAATGTGGATAATTTAGCATTCAGGTTTATTCTTTTACTCAACATATATTTATTGAGGGCTTACTCTGTGCCAGCAACAGTTCCTTGGTGAGAGGGTTACTGCAGTGAGCAAAACAAAGTCTCTATTCACATGTAACTTGGAGTCTTCCCCATTAATTTACAGATTAAATGAAGTTCCCACATGCTGTTAGGTTGCCAAATCAGTTGAAAATATTGCAAAAGCTTAAAATATATTGATAATACCTCCAAATAGAAAGAGCTCAGTTTGGCATTGACATTACTAATTTAAAGGGTGGCTGGCTTACTAACCCATAAAATGGGATTTATATTTATTTCTCATGATGAGAATAGCAATACATGGCTCACTAGGGAGATGGTTGTGAATCACTTATATGTGGAATAAATAAATTTGAAAAAATCAATTTGGCAATAGTGATGAGAATCATAGTCATTTCTAACTCTTAGTACTAGTAATAATATGGAAAACATGAAGAGAAGCAATAAAAGCTCTCTTCAACAGTTTATATTAAAATGAAACTGAGGTTATTATGCAACACATATACACTTAAATCATCACAAGTACAGGAAGCCCTATAAAAATGGTCTATCAATTTTTATCTACAATATGATCATATTTTAAAAGAGTATAAGGGAACTTTCTGAAATTGTGTTAAATTAATTCCAGTTTCAAAAGCAGTGATTCCAAAATGGACTATACATGCAGTGTCAGGCTTTAAATTAGGAAAGAGTATATAGATATTTTCAGCTGTGAAATGATTAGATTACTTATGATGCATTGGGATATTTTTCTATGGAAATTGTCAAGCTTGATATGATTTGTTTCAACTGGTCATTATATGCATATCTAACCAAAATAAGAATATATATATATTTATGTTTATTTTTGTAAAGCAGAAATAGAAAGTATGACTCTAGCTCTTTTATTGGGGATAAGTTGTTAAGAAGTTAATCTCAAAGCAAAGGTTTTTCATAGTACAGGATAAAATAGTTGCAGGTTTTGGTGAAGTTACATACCTGTACCTGTGTGCATCTGTACATATAGTTTTTCTAGGGTTGAGTGAGGAATACTGGTGAAGTTATTAAATCATTTTTATTCAAAGATAAAGCACAGTATGTGAGAGCTGGTATATATTTTATAAATCAGCAATTATAACTGGTAATTATAAGAAACAAAAATAATCCTCTCTGCCATATGAGTTATTGTCTAAGGACATATGGGAAAAGGCGAGTCATCCTAAATGTAGGTTTCAGCCTTGTGTGCCAGATTTCATCAATAGGTTCTTTCTTGTCTTATTGTATTTGTCTAATTTCTTATTTAGTAACCTAGTTTCTTCAAACTGAGAGCCTATATTGATCTTTCTATCCCTTTTGATCTCTTTCACACCAAAACTGGTGTTCAGCCTCAAGGCAGGGTCCTGCTACCAACTGTTGAATCCTTCCTGAATTTTCACAGGATGACTACTTCTAAACCCCCCTGCTCCTGCCTGAGCATCCACGTGCTAGCTCACTCTTGACCCCTTAGATGACACCTCTTCATTGTATAAAACTGGTATACCACTCATATTCCTCATCTCAGTGGTGTGTGCTCTCCAAGCTACAGTTTTCCCAAGTCCTAGGTTCTGACGTGAGATTATTTGAATCACAATGTGATAGGGAGAAATGTAAATAATCAACAAATAAATGATAAAAGCAGAAACATTAGAAGAGATGCTTGCTGGTTTTCTCTGTATTGTAGAGAATGCTGGATAAAAATCTGTTTGAAATGTCAATTTTAGCCATAGGGAAGGGATCCTTCTAATTATATTAAGTATTCTATTCCATGAACTAAATTAAAATTAACCTTTTTAAAAAGATAAATATTGTTTTCATTAGGACCTGTTGCTTTTCTTTCCTGAAAGTAATGCAATAATTAATTGTTATTTCCTGTTATTTGGGACTCTTAGGGTTTTTTGTTTTTTTAGAGACCCTCATTTGGTCTGTTTCTAGAGTCATATTTCTTATATTCACCTCATTTGTATCGCACTTTAATTTCCAGTATGTCAAAAGGAGTGGTATGCAAGTTTTTGCCTGGTCACCTGCAATTCCAAGGAAATCTTTACAAAGCAAGACAATCTAAAGAAACTTTTCATCTCTCTGGTGACCTTAATCACCTTTATAAGACCAAGTTTGCTTTAGAGTTCAATGTCTAGTGGAAATAAAGAGAAGTGATTTATAAATGTAGCTTTTTTACTTACACCATCTAAATAGTGAGATTGAATAAATCATTTAACTTGTCTGAGAGCCTTTCTTCCCATTTATTCATGATATTTTATCATAGAGCTCATTAGAAAATGTACGCAGGAACATGTAAAGGTCAGCCTTTTGCCTTGTTGCACATTTGAAAGCAAGATGGGTTCCACAGTCTCCACTGGAGCCATCTGTGAAAATTGGGCCAGAGTTCCCCTTCTTGCCCACATGGGCTCACACCAGCAAGGTCTGAACCAGAAATACGCCCTCAACATGTGCTCTCAGCGTCCATCAGTAAGCGAAGGATATAGGCTTCCTCAAGTTGAACTAAGCGATCTTTGTGAATGGATCATCAAAGACATTTATCCCTCCAAAGACACAATGCTAGCTCTTTGTATGTTAAACAACAAAACCCACTTCAATTAAGACTGTTTTAATGTAAATTAAATAGTTAATTGGTTATAGAAATCTCCTTTAAAAACGTACCTTCTCCAAGGATTCATCTTCAAAATGTATGATTTATTTTTCTTTCCCTCAGTTATATAAAAGTATTCAGGCAAATGAAGGAAAGTTCAAGTCACTTTGAATCTTTATATAAATTCAATGTACTACCATCCAACAGAGACCTAAGGCCACTGAAGATGGTGGAAACTGAGGGCACATATTGAGGGCGTATTTCCCGTCCAGACCTTGCTGGTGTGAGCCCATGAGGCAAGAAGGGGAACCCTGGTCCAATTTCCACAGGCGGCTCCAGCGGAGATTGTGGAGCCCACCTGGCTTTCAAACGTGGCTGACCTTCACGCGTTCCCGCACACATTTTCTCATCTGTGTTCTTATTCCTCAGTCGTCTACTTACCAGTTTTTCAATTATTTTCAATAAATTTTTTATTGTTCTGATCACATAATTAATGCATACTCCTTGTAGGAAAAGTTGAAAGAGAATAAAGAAGAAAGATGTCCTTAAGCCTAGTACCAAGCAGTAACCAATGTTAACAGACTTTAACTGATTTTTAAGCTGCAAAATTCTATTTGAAGATTGCAAAGTGATAGATTGTGCTTTGACTTTTATTTATCCTAAGGCTTATTGATTTTTTTCTTAACCTTACCATTGAATGTTAATTGTTTCTAATGAGAATACCAAGTATTTGTAAAATAAACCATTTAGTTGAAAGAATTAATTTACTTTCAACATGCTCTACCAATGAATAATAATAGACTTTAGCCATGACATATATTCAGCATAATAAATGCAAATATAAGCTATGATAAAAGTACTCCAAAGTTACAAAACTAAAAAATAACTTACATTCAACAATGTTTTCTTCACTATAATTTTACCTGAGATTCAGTATTGTTTTTTTCTTTTGTCCCTTTGTGTGTGTTTTTAACACTTATTATAAATTTAGTGTCTTAGCCTCACTCCTTCCCTTTACAGAGGAGGAAATTAGGACTTAATGACGGAAAGTAACATATAAATAGTTAGCAGGACAGTGAGAAAAACAGAACTGGGTTCTGCTCTTTCATTCTTCACATCACAGTCTTGACCATATCATGCAAAGGAAAATGAAATACATTTAATTCACTTGAGACTGAATTTATTTAATGCTTGTTGCCTCTTGCATATTTGCAAAGAAGCTTCCTAATTATATTTTGTGTAGGCTAAAGTTTGAATAAGTTTGTATTTTTAAAGTGCACATGAATTAGGTGGATAGATGTGAATAGCGGTAAAGAGAGAGGATTCTTCTCTGTAGCAAACAGTACTTTTGGGAACAGGCGTCCAAACGAGATTAAAGATTCACCCTGGATGAGTCATAGACATATATACATACATATGGACAAAAAAGGGTTCCTATGGAAAGTAACCTCACAGGATGATCTGATTATAAATTCTAAACTAGACAGGTCAAGCCTATAAACTTCTTTAGTAAGCAGTTTATCTTTGCCTTAAGTAAGCCCTGTTTATTTTTTTCTGTACATCTAAGTTAACATACCTTTGAAATAAACCGTAACAACCCTCAAGAGAGCACATAATCTTGTTGGCTACCCTAGAATCCAGTTCCTGCCTTGCTTTCTCTCAGCTCCATGTAATCTTCCTTACATTCCCTTTTTAATTTCAAATGCATAAAAGAAGCTGCAAAACGACCTCTCCAGAGCATTTGAAATCTTGCTCCCTAACATTATGTCGTCAGTTTGGCTCAACTGAACTAAAATTCTCTCCGATTTGGATATTTCTCATGTAGACATTCTGTGGACTTTTTTGCTCAGCTTCTGATAATACTTCCTATCTTCCGCACGCCCCTCTTCCATACCCCCTCACCTCCTACTCACACCCCTTCCTCTCAGCCTGGGGCCGATGGCCCACTGAGGAACGCAGATCCTGAAGGAAGGCTGGTGGAGATAACTCTACCCCAGGTAAAGCCAATGTATTTGGGAAGCTGAACACGCCCACACTCCTGCTGGCTCTTTCAACCCACTTCGCCTACTCATAGTCACACAGCTAACGTTGCAATAAGGACTACTTTACATTTAGAAGATTCCCTTTAGAAGATTCCCGCTCACTCCAGCTAAGGGCCACACATCCCCCAGCTTTACTGAAATATGACATATAACACTGTGTAAGTTTAAGGCATACAACATGTTGATTTGATACATTTATACATTGCAAAATGATCACCATCATAGAGTTAGCTCATAGCTCCTTCATGTCACATACTTACCACTCCTTTTTTGTGATGAGAACATTTAGGATCAACTCTCTCAGCAATTTTCAAGTATTTAATATAGTATTATAAACTATAATTACCATGCTATATGTTAAATCCCCAGAACTCATTCATCTTATAAATGGAAGTTTGTTCTCTGACCAACATCTCCCCATTGTCTCCACCCCTTTGCCCCCAGCAATCAAACAGAAGTCTCTCTTATTTTGCCTTCTTATTTGGTCTTATTTTTATTCCTTAGGGTTTTACGGAGAAATCTAATCCTTCCATAGGGTTATTCTTCAGACAATTAAAGGCTACAGTCTCGTGTCCACCAACTCCTCTTTTGTGGGTCAACACTGTCAGTTTCTCCCCTTATTTCATGTATTACATGGTTTCTAGAGTCTGCTTCATCCTGTATCTTGGCTTTGAATTTTTAAAAAATTCCTCTTAAATGCAGTCCCCAGATCTTGGCACCATACCACTTAAAATGGCCAGCTCAAAATAGAAACCACCATCTTCTATATTCTAGACACTTAAAGGAGCCTAAAATTACACGGGTTTTATTTGTTTAATCTTCTTAGTAACAAAATACCATTTCATCATATAATGCAAAATGTAACTAGAAATTGCTGTTTTTCAAACTCTATTAAGTTGTGTCTTGCTCTCTCCCCACATACTTCTCACTAATTAAACTTTTTATTTTGAGATAATTCACATGCTGTTGTAAAAAATAATACAGAGAGATCATGTGCATTCTTAAGCCAGCTTCCTCCAATGATAACAACCTATAATATCACAACCAGGTTATTGACATTAATACAATTAGTATACACAACATTTTTACCACAAGGATCCTCATGTTGTCCTTTTAAAGGCTTCTTCCTTCCTGTCCCCAACCCCTTCTTAAACCCTGGCAACCACTAAACTGTTCTCCATTTTGGTAATGTTGTCATTTCAAGAATGTTATATAAACAAAACATATAGCATGCAATATTTTGGAATTGGTTTTTTTACAGTCAGCATAATTCCCAGGAGATTCATCTAGGTTGTTGCATTAATCAATAGATCATTTCTTTTTACTGCTGAGTAGTAATCCACAGGATGAATGTGTCATAGTTTATTTAACCATTCACCCATTGAAGGACATCTGTGTTGTTTCCAGTTTGGTGCTATTACAAATAGAGCTGCCATAAACATTTGTGCACAGGTTTTTGTGTAAACATAACTTTTTCATTTCTCTGGATAAATTCCCACGAGAGCAATTGCTGGGTTGTATGGTGACATGTCTACATTTTTTGTTTTTTTAGAATGACAGTTACATTTTACCTTCCCACCAGCAATGCATTAATGATTCAGTGTCTCTGCATCCTGACCAGCATTTGGTGGTGTTACCATTTTTATATTTTATTCTAATAGTATGCAGTTATATCTCACTGTGGCCTTAGGCTACTTTCTCCTAATAGCTGATGATGTGGAACAGCTTTTCATGTGCTTACTTGTCACCTGTATATTCTCTTTTTTTAAATCCTTACCTGAGGATATTTTTTCCATTGCTTTTTCTGAGAGAGTGGAAGGGAGGGTGTGGGGGGGGAGGGAGAGCAAGAGTGAGAGAGGGAGAGAGAGAGAGAGAGAGAGAGAAACATGCATGTGAGAGAGAAGCATGGACTGGTTGCCTCCCACATGAGCCCGGACCAGGGTTGAGGAGCAAACCCTCAACCCTTCGGTTCTCTGGCTGATGCTCTAACCACTGAACACACCAACCAGGGCTGTAAACCTTCTTTGCTAAAATGTCTTTCCATGTCTTTTACCCATTTTCTAATTAGATTGTTTATTTTTACTAATGAGTTTTCTATATATTCTACATATTAGTCCTTCATTGAATATGTGACTTACAAATATTTTTTCCCAATCTGTAGATTGTGTTTTTCATTCTCTTAATGGAATTTTTTTTCACAGAGGAAACATAACTAATTTTTCTGGTCTACTTTATCAATTTTTAAATTTTATTTTATGGGTAGTGTTTTTGCTGTCAAGTCTAATAACTCTTTTTGGGCCTAGTCTTAAATCTATAAGATTTTTTATTTTTTTCTAAAAGTTTTATATTTAAATGTGTAAGGTTTAGGTTAAGGTTGATTTTTTTAAGCTTATGTTATTCAATTGCTAAGGAATTATTTGTTGAAAAGATTATCTTTTCTCCATTTCATTGCTTTTGAGTCTCTGTCAAAAATGAATTTGGCATGTCTATGTTGCTCTATTTTGGATTCTTAATTCTATTCCATTGATCTGAGTGCCTATACCTTTGGGTAAATTGCACTTTCTTGATTATGGTAGTTAAATAATAATTGATTATATAGCTGATGGGTAGACTTATTCTTCCCATTTTAATCTTTTTTCCCCAAAAATGTTTCAGCTCTTCTAGTTTCTTTGCCATGCCGTATAAATTTTAACGTAATCTTCTCTATATTTATGAATGAAATTTTGATAGCAAGTGTATTATATGTGTACAGTCATACACCACACAATATTTCTGTCAACGATGGACCACATGTACAACAATGGTTTTATAAGATTATAATGGAGCTGAAAAATTCCTATCACTTGGTGACATTGTAGCCATCATAATGTTGTAGCATAGCACATTACTCACATGTCTGTGGTGATACTGGTGTAAATAAACCTACTGCACTGCCAGTCTATAAAAGTATAGTAAATACAACTATGTACAGTACATAATACTTAATAATGATAATAAATGACTATGCTACTGGTTTATGTATTTACTATACTACACTTTCTATCATTATATTAGAGTGTGCTCTTTTCTGCTTATTAAAAAAATTGCTGTAAAACAGTATGCCATGTTACGTCAGCAGCAGCCTCATGCATCTTGTACTTACTGTGTCTCTTGATTACATGCTTTTTCTTGTGCTTGATTTAATTTCCTGTTGTTTTATATATCATAGCCCCTAAGCATTTGCACAATTTCACAATTGCCTAATGGTGCATTTCTCAGAAGGCATCCCCATCATTAAGGGTCATGTGACTATATCAATTAGAGAGAAGAGACATCTTTAATATGTGGAGTCTTCCAAACCGTGACTATGCCATATCTATTTATTATTTAGATATTTGATTTCTTTTCATAAGAATTTGGTAGTTGTCAGCATATAGATAATGTACATGTTGATTTGTTAGATTTATACCTAAGTATTCCATTTCTTTTTAAATAATTGTAAATTATATTTTTAATTTCAGCATCCAAGTGTTTATTGCTAGTGCATAGAAATACAATTGACTTTTGTATGTTTCTCTTATATTCTGTGTTTAGTGTGGGGCCTGTAGTAGTCCCTCCACTCCTATGTCATGGGAAGGGTCTTTATCTACACTTTGCCCCCTCCCCCCCCCAGTGGCACATGGCTGTTGATCCTGCTAGGCTCTTTCTACCCCTCCTAAGGCAGGACGGCTCCATTTCTTCCCTTTTCCTTGGCAGCCTTGTGGTCAAGAGGGATTGCTGCCCCTCCCCGAATGGCTTACTACATCCACTTCCAATGAGTAAATTGTCTACGGCAGTGGGTGATGTTTCACACTTGTCCCCTAGTAGCAGATTCTCACCTCTTTCCTGAAAGCTCTTAGTGGAGACTCATGGAAAAGAGCCAAACCCCCATTCTCTGTTGGCTCCCAGATACTCTAAAGTGATATGCAAGCTCATGCTCAACACTTAGAAATTTGTTAACATTTTAGAGGATTCCTTTTTACTTGCTTCTACCATTTTCTCTGGTGCTGTGTCAAATCAGAAACAGTTTGGGTTTCCTCATTTCCCTCAAAGAGGCTTGTTACTCTGATATTAAGTTCACTTGGTTGCTTTGCAACCTCAGATCTCTGGTGGGTTCAAGAAAATGTATGACTTCTGTAAATGATTCAAGTTTTTCTTTTTGTGAGGATGGGCACAATGTTATCTTGAAACTTTATAATTGCTAAGTGGAACTCTTCAGGAAATATAATTGGTTCACAAATAACACTAACTAGAAAGCAGAGAAAAGATATTGGACTTTATAATTAAGGATTTTTATTTATTGGTGCACACCATTAAGAGCATGAATAAGCAAGCCAAAGATGGGAGATATTTCCTACATCTATAACCAACAAAGGGCTCAAATCCAAAATATATAGAGATATCCCACAAATTAATAACAAAAAAAGAGAGAAATATGGGCAAGAGTGAATAAGCACTGGACCAATGTGTTTACCCAAGAAGCCAATAAACATATTAAAGGAGCATAACCTTATCTGTCATCAGGGAAATGCAAAAGAAAAGCATAATTAGGCACTACACACACAGAGAGGAGGTGCTAAAGTTAGGAAGATAATCTATTGGTATAACCACTTTGGAAAAGAGTTTGACATCATGTAGTAATGCTGGACATATGCACCCACTATGATCCAACAATTTATTTTCTAGATGTATAACAAATAGAAACGTGGGGAGTGGGAGGCTGTTTGGATGAGGAATGTGTGTGGCACTACTCTTAACTGCGGAACTCTGAAACAACCCAAGTGCACCATGGTGGAATGGATAAATTGTGGTAAATTCATCTGACTCAATACTGTGTGTCAGTGAGAATGAGCTACATCTATACCTGACAATATAATGTTGAGGAAAAAAGCCAGGCACAAATCAATACATACTGTATAACTCCAATTATATATCATTGAAAACCAGGCAAAACTAATTTAGGAGATTAGAAATCAGTATAAGGGATACCCATTGGGAAGAGAGTTGACTTCTCGCCTGATGTTAAGTAGTTCTGTATTTCCATCTTATTACTGATGGATGTGAATAATACCTTATGTCAGGGTGCCTGGTACCTTGAAATACTCTGTAGAAAGTCTGTGTAACCCAGATATCAGCCAAACCCCACTGCCGGATCCCCTTGAGGTATGTTGTCTTCATGTTCATTTCCAGTTCTGCACTTGAGCGGGACTCTTCATCTCTCTTAGATCTCAGCTCCCAGGTCTGTTCTCATTTTTCTGTTGCAGATAGAAATTTAAGATGGCTCCATGACCTCTGATCCCTGCTGTTACTCCCCTGATTATGTTACATTGTAAGGTAAAAGGGATGTTGCAGGTGTAATGAAGATTAGTCAGTTGACTTTGAGATCATCAAAAGGGACACTCTCTGGGTGGGTCCAACCTAATTACATGATCCCTGTGAGATAGAGTTTTCTCCAGAAAAAAGCAGAGGAAAGAGATTGTAAGCATAAAATGAATTCAATACACCACTGTTGCATTTGAAGATGGAGGGAGCCATGTGCAAGGACCGGAGAGTGAGAATAACACCCAGCTGACAGCCTGCAAGGAAAGAGCGCCTTGATTATGCCATAGCAAGAGCTGGGTTCTGCCAGCAATGTGGTGGAGTTTAGAAGCTGGATTCCTCTCCAAAACTTTCAGTCAAGAACCCAGACCTGACGACAGCTTGATTCTGGCCTACGAGAGCCAACCTCCATCATACTTGCCCAGATTTCTACTTAGAGAAATGTGAGCTAATAAATGGGTATTTATTGTAAAAGTTGATTTTCTGAAATAGAGTGGTGAACTAATAGAAGGATGCTATTTTAAGCAGCTACATTTGTAGTAATTTGTTATGCAGCAATAGAAAACAAGTACACCCTCCCAGGTGTGGAATTCATCAGTGTTTTATTTTACTTCTATAATATAACAAACAAATATGCATACAAAGGCATTTGTGTTTTTTACAGACTTTTAATGAAGATCTAAATGGTAATTACTAGAAATACATTGCAGATTTTTGTAAAAATTAACCAAAATTTTGAAGTTAAGATTTTCTATTACTTCAAATCCACTTGATCATTTACACCAAATGAAGAATCTACTCAAGTTCAGAAATTCCTTTTCAAATTATTTCCTGGAACTGTATTAATCAGCTGAAAATAAGTATCATTTTTGTGTGCTATCTAAATGGGGCCCTTCCTACCAGATGCTCAGTTTTACATGCACGATCTGACTTAATCTTTATGACAACCCTATAAAGTAGTGATTATTATGCTTAATGTAAAGATGAAAAACATGAGGTCAAAAACTTTATCAATTTTGTTTAATGTCACATAGTTAATTAAACCCCGAAGCAAGATTAGAAATCAGTCATTCCAATGTTAAATACTTTTTTCTTAAAACTGCTACACTTTGCCATCTCTTATGGGTTCATCAATGATAATAATTACCCTATGAGTATCATGATATATTCCCTCTCAGCTCTTTAGTAAAATTTCAGTTGATAGAATAATTACCATGAGCATTGTGGTTACTATGAATAAAGTTAATTGAAAACCCCTTGAAAAACCTTATATCTATATATGCATAATAAGGGTTATGAAGAGAACACATTCATTTAGCAAACATTTTTTGTTTGACACTCCTGAGCGAGGCACTGTAGATTCAATAGTAAACAGATTCCTGTCCTCAAAAGACTTATAATCTGGTAGCTGGAAAGTTAAGTAACATTTAAATTCAATTAATTTATTTTAAATTTAAAACAACTTAATTGAGTGATAATTAAAATAATTTGGTCAGAACAAAGAATCCTACTTCCTATAGTTCTGTGTTTCACCATTCCCTCCATGTTTTGAAAATAAGTACCTTTATATGAGTTGAGCAAAAGCATTTCCCTGCTAAATATAAAAGTGCACATTTTAAACAAAGGTGTTGCAGGTACCTGAGATTCTGACCCATTAAACTGCTTCCCTTTGAGGAGGAATGGATTCTCCCTTTCACCTCAAAGGTGCAGACACCTGAAGATGTCTTCATGAGATGTGGTTTACCTAAATTGAAGGCCCTAGTAAAGAATCAGATTTGGAAATGAATTTATGGATATTTTGACTTGTGGGAGTAAGGGAGGTAAGAATTCAGAGTCAAGTAAAGGAGGGGTATCTGCGGAGAAAGTCATTTCAGGAGATGCACTGTCCCTCCAACACAGACTGCTCATGATATTAATTTGCCAGAGTGATTAACCAAGTTTATCTTCTGAAATAAGGGATAGTCCTTAACATGAAGTTAAGAAGAAACTTTAAGGTTTGGAGATGAAATGTTTCCATATATATATTTATTTTTTTCAATTAAAATGCATTAGAGCCTTGTCCTTTGAATGCAACATATGAGAGAATTAAAAGTCACCCCATTATAAAATTAGGTAATTAACTGAGCATCTCTCTTTTTTTTACCATTTCATTATTAGAGAAATAATATCCAAAATCATTATAAAACCCGAAGCAAATTCTAAGTAGAAAATGGTAATTTTATCTACAAACTAACACTATTATTAACTTCTTTCTCTGGCTAATATGAAATATCAAAGAGTTCTGATCTTGGTGCTACATTTGAGCACATTATAAAATGTGTTCATCTGTAGCATTTTTCTTTTTTTGCTTTTTAGAACAATCTGGCTGTAAATGTCTTGTTGAGTTAGGTTAGTTATGAATACTTAAGTGTGTGTTTGAGCCAGAATTTAAACACTGTAGCTGGTGAATATTGACAGAAAGCTTAAAAATAAGTATTAAATAAAAATAAATAAAGCCTAAAAAATATCCCAAACAGCCATAATACTTATTGTGTCTGGCATTTGATTATTGGGATCCCAATAAAAATTCTATATGCCTATCATCTATATCCAAATATCAATTGTCTTTTTAAAAAATTTTTAAATTATAATTTACATTCAATATTATTTTTTATTAGTTTCAGGTGCGCAGCATAGTGGTTAGACAATCACATACTTTACAAAGTGTTCCCACCAATATTTCCAGTACCCGCCTGGCATCATACATAGTTATCACAATATTACTGCCTGTATTCCCCATGCTGTGCTTTACATCACCATGACTATTCGATAACTACCAATTCGTACTTCTTAATCCCTCCACCTTTTCATCCAGTCCCCCAACCCTCTCCTCTCTGGCAACCAGCAGTCTGTTCTCTGTATCTATGAGTCTGTTTCTGTTTTGTTTGTTTGTTTATATTTTTCTTTAGATTCCACATATAAATAAAATCATATGGTACTTTTCTCTCTCTGACTTAGCCTAAAACCCTCTAGGTCCATTCATGCTAAGATTTCATTCTTTTTATGGCCAAGCAATATTCCATTGTATATATGTGCCACCACTTTTTTATCCACTCAGCTGTTGGCCTCTTGGGCTGCTTCCATGTCTTAACTATTGTAAATAATGCTGTAATGAACATAGGAATGCATATATTCTTTCAAGCTGGTGTTTTGGGTTTCTTCAGATATATACCCAGAAGTGGAATCACTGGGTCATAAGGCAGTTTCATTTTTAATTTTTTTGCTTTAACTCCATATTACTTTCCACAGTGGCTCTACCAATCTGCATTCCCACCAACAATGCACAAGGGTTCCCTTTTCATCACATCTTTGTCAGCACTTGTTTGTTGATTTATTGATGGTAGCAATTCTAAGAGGTGTCAGGTGATACCTCATTGTGGTTTTAATTTGCATCTCTCTGATGATTTTTGATGTTGAACAACTTTTCATATGTCTATTGGCCATCTCCATGTCCTCTTAGGAGAAGTGTTTATTTAGGCCCTCTGCCCATGTCTTAATTGCATTGTTTTTTTGCTGTTGAGTTGTATGACTTCTTTATAAATTTTTAGATATTAACTCTTTATCTAAACATCAACTGTCTTTAAGTGCCACTAAATTTAGAATGACTGAAATATGAAGTTTTTAACATGCAACTGAACTCATGAAATATTCTTGTAACACTTGCTTAATGACTATATAAATTTGACTGAAGAACATTTAATGCTCTAGAGAGAGAATACTCCACCAAGTGGTATATTTCCAGACAAAATAAAATGTTCTTCATTATAAAATGAGCAGTTTCTTATAGGAAGCAATTTGCTACTATTTCTGCACTAGAACACATTATTTATTGACTTCCATGTTCTCTATAGCAAAAGGGATACTACACTTTAAAAAATACTTGAATTTGATATAAACTCTTATTTCCTCTAAACCATAACTTAGAACAGTTTGCTTTTGAGTGAACTTATGGAAAATAATGAAGGCTGAATTCCTTTAATGCCAAACCATAATTAGCATTAGTTTCAACAGGGAAAAATGTTTTTGCATCTTATCCACTCCCCACCCCCGCAAAAAAAACAAACAAGCTATTTTTGCTAATTCAACAAACACTAGTTCTAACTCAGCTGAAACAACTACTTCAATGGTTAATATGAATTATAACACAACTTAATATGGCAGTCTTTCTTCATTAATATGATTTAACTAATTTAATTAAATTAATTTAAATTACCTGCACTTACCCGCTCTAATTCAGTCCTTTGGGAGCTACTAAGAAACTTAGACTTACCCTATACTTATAAACAAAACACATGTATGATACCCTGCATTTCTGTAGGGACTCATATTGCAACATTTCCCAAATGAAATAGTAAAGACAAAATAAATCAATAAGCAATAGAAATGGTGTCAGACCCAATGAACAAGTTGGCACCTAGGAGGTCTGATACAATAATTCATTGCATCTATAAATTAAAGAACCAGACACTGAAAACTTAAAACTTGCACCAGCTCCACACTCGTAAAGATGACCAGGTTCTAGTTTTGAGCTATTTTTATGTTTATGAGGTAAGGGAAATTCTAAAGGCCTCTCACCCAAATCCTCATAGCCCAAGACATTGTACTGTGTGACTATACTCAGCCAGGTGTGTTTATTTTTTTAAAGTTATGTTTAAGTTATATGAGTGTTAATCTCCCTACTTTTCCAATTTAAGAAATAAGTTATGTTTCTCTTTCACCTTAATATCCTGTGAAATACACCTATGAATAATATTATTTAAAGAAAGAACCTTAAGAAAATGTATTATTGCCTATTTGTGTTGTCTTTTCTAAATTATTATCATCACATATAATTTTGGAAAGAGTGGTAGGGAAGCATCAGACTCTATATGTGTAAATTTCAATTCAAAATAATATTCTTGTCCCCACCTTTTTTCCAGTTACTATGCTCTCTCCAATAAGCTTAAGAGCCCAAATTAAATTTTTTCTACATTTCTTTTGTTCATCTTCCTTTCCATCCTCAATCCACTCCAATGTGACTTTGTTCCCATCACACCATCAAAAATTATCTTAGTGTGATTAATGACTATTCTTATCACTCTCTGCTCCCAACATGCTTTATTTCTAGCATTTGAACCTTCCCTCCTTGAAATCCTCACGTTTTGCCTTCCAGAGCACTATACACTCTTCTAATTTTTTCCCCCATGCTGTCAGCTCCTTAACACTCTCCTTAGCTGACACCTTCTTTTCTATCCAAATTTATAGGTATACAGCCTATACTTCTCTCCTGAAGATTCAACAAGTTCCACTAAGTCTGCCTCATAAATATCTTTCCAATCTATCCATTTCTCTCCCTCCCCATTTTTGTCACATCAGTAAAATATAAATGTACTCTCCTATCTGAGCAATCTGGGCTTCTTTATGGTCCCTCCACATCAGCTTTTACTCCCTCCCAAATCATTCTACACATTACTAGTACACCGAACTTTAAAATGGCAATCTGATTATGTCACTCCTATTCTGAAAATCTTTCAGTGATATTCCAGTGTCCTTAAGGATTCCCAAATCTTCAGATGGACACATCAGATGTTCCGTGATATGGTAGTCTCTTCTTTCTCCTTTGATTTGTTATGTGCACTTTCTACTTAATATATATGGTTTTAAAATAATACAAAATAAAATGCAGGAGATGATATCTTTCAGGTAGAAAAAGCATCCTGTGTAAAATTTTTGAGATAAGAGAACAATTTCATATGGGGAACTGACAAGTATCAGCTTTCAAATGCTAGGCTGTGCAATACTTGATACTTGAGCTTAGACTCATGTTAAGTCTTGTGGATAAATGAAGCTTTCAGGTCACAAAGAATTGGCTTAGCTGTGTTCTAGTGTTTTGTGGAAGGTAGAACTATCAACTATGAAATTTGAAATTTAGCTGAGGAGATTTCTAAGCAAGGTGTTGAAAGAGCATCTTGATTCCTCCTGACTTCTTATAATAGACTGTAAAAGTAGAGAGAGGAACTGAAGAAAAACTGTTAAGCAAAAATAAACCAGAATTTGAAGGTTTGGAAAACTCTCAGCCTATCAATGTTACAAAAAAAGAAGGAAGGAAGGAAGGAAGGAAGGAAGGAAGGAAGGAAGGAAGGAAGGAAGGAAGGAAGGAAGGAGGGAGGGAGGGAGGGAGGGAGGGAAGGAAGGAAGGAAGGAAGGAAGGAAGGAAGGAAGGAAGGAAGGAAGGAAGGAAGGAAGGAAGGAAGGAAGGAAGGGAGAAAGAAAGAAAGAGAGAAAGAAAGAAAGAAAGAAAGAAAGAAAGAAAGAAAGAAAGAAAGAAAGAAAGAAAGAAAGAAAGAAAGAAAGAAAGAAAGAAAGAAAGAAAGAAAGAAAGAAAGAAAGAAAGAAAGAAAGAAAGAAAGAAAGAAAGAAAGAAAGAAAGAAAGAAAGAAAGAAAGAAAGAAAGAAAGAAAGAAAGAAAGAGAAAGAAAGAAAGAAAGAAGAAAGAAAGAAAGAGAGAAAGCTTGTTTTGAAGAGAATGTTAAAGGTGTGGCTGAACAACCATTTTATAAAGAGATCATAGGTGTAACTTATAGACTTAATCAGTCATCTGAAGAGAACCTAGAGATAGAGATGGGATTATGCCAGCAAGTCAGCAAATACACAGCCAGTTTCTAAAGGGGACACAGAAAGTGGGATGAAATGAAGGAAGCCTGTTGGACTTCTTGGATTTGACAGGACTGGACCCTAGAGCTATTTAGCTGCAGATGTGCACTACTTTTCAAGGAAAAGGATGGATGACCCTGAAGGCACATCATGGATCATCAGGGCTGCTACTCCCATCATAGGCCAAAGGGCAAGGCTGTTTCCTCCTTAGTTTCAAAGGGTGGAGCTAAATGGGTAGAGCCACCCCTCAGAGCTAGGGGGGCAATGTTGCCACCCCAGTAGACATGGAAAAGAGAGTACCAAACCACAGAGGATTTTTAAAAAATATGTATTTATTGGTTTTAAAGAGGAAGAAGAAGGAGTGAAGGAGAAAGAGAAACATCTATTTTCTGTTCCACTTATTTATGCATTCATGGTTGATTCTTGTATGTGCCCTGACTGGGGATTGAGCTCACAATCTTGGTGTATTGGAACAAGGCTCAAACCAACTGAGCTACCCTGCCAGGGCTCAAACCAGAGGGGACTATTCTTGAGACTTAAGTTCTAATGATATTTGCCTTTCTAGGTATTGGACTTGCTTGGGACCCCTCATCACCGCTTCTTTCTGATTCCTCCCTTTTGGAATAGGAATGTTTATCCTATGCCTGTTCCCACCAATGTAATTTGAAGCACATAATTTGTCTTGTTTCAGTGGTTCACAGCTGGAGAAGAATTATGCCTCAGGACGAATCATACCTCATCCATATCTAATTTAGATGATATTTAGATGAGACTCAGGACTTGAGATTTTATTATAGCTGATGCTGGAATGAGTTAAGAGTTGGGGACTATTGGGATAAAATGAATGTATATCGCATGCAATAAGGACATGAATTCGAGGAGGCCAGGGTGGAATGCAATAGGCTGAAAATTTTCCTCCCAAAACTCACATTGAAGCCCTAAGCCCCAAAGACCATACATGGAAATAGGGTCTTTAGAAGGTAATTAAGTTTAAATGAGGGCATGAGAGCAGGGCCCTAATCCAATAGGACCATGAGAAGGCTATCTGTAAACTAGAAGAATGTTCTTACCAGAACCCAGCCATGCTGGCACTCTGATCTCACACTTCCAGCTTCTAGAACTCTGAGGAAATAAATTTCTGTTGTTTAAGCTACCCAGTCGGTGGTATTTTGTTATGGCAGCCTGAGTAGACAAAGACATGCTGGAAACAGGCTGCACAGTACTGCCACAGTGCTTGCACAGAGGAATCTGAAAGCTCTTGCTGGAGTTTTGTCCCCTATTGGTTATAAATAATAAACCAACAGTATTTTTTATTGTTTTATAATGCTTTCTTAAGTTTGCAGTAAATCTTTTGGTAGCAATGAGTTCAAAAAGAGAGTGCATATTTAATGAAAAATTAAATACTGAATTTTTATTTCTTAAGATAGTAGATGATAAATGTGTAACTTGCAAAAGTTGTTTGTTGACATTTACTATTCACTGTGGTGGATGGTACAGAAGCAGCTACAGAGGGTGTGTTTACATATCTATCCATGAAACACATCTTTTCATCTAAATCAAATTGCCTGTTATTCTAAATTAATGTTTATTTTGATTCCACATTTTCTTGAACATATTTGAAGCCTGAAGTGACAGTGGCTAATGTATTGGCTTTTTGATCAAAAGACCATCAGAGACACTTAAATGATCCCAGGATAACATCAGGGTCATTAAATGCTTCAGATAGAAAATAAGTGAATTTCAATAATGTTTCTTTTTTCCATGCAATTCATGAAATAAAAGAAAAGCTTTTGTAAGTTCATTCTGCTGAAAGTGAAACATCTGCTATTATTGTAAATGTTATTGCAAACTTGATTAAGTTCAAAATTGAACAGAAAATTATTTGTTTTTGTGGCAATAATATGAACACAATACATGTGTGACAGAGCACAGCATTTTGGCAAAAACAATATTCTTACTAAATTAAGGAATTTATGGGGCAGAAATTTTCCTCTATCTGCCACGGTGTACATATAAGTAATAATTACATTCAAACAAATAGCAATATCTACTAATCAAAATAGAACCTGTATATGTCACATTTTACAATATTGTTATATATGCGCACATATAAATGTGATGAAGCAGATGTTCCATTAATTAGAAAAAGCTTTAGCCGTGCTATACATATTTTCTCACTTTGCTGCTCAGCATTGTTTGAATTTTAGAAATGTTTTAACCTCTGAAGAACTACTTTGAAGTCAACCTAAGTCTTACAATGATAAAAGCCTTTTGTAAATTAAATCAGCCCTCTAAATTTGGGTTGCATTTGTTCAAAATCAGTTGAATATCTAATTAAAATGTTTAACCAAGGGGATGTCAAAAATTGTAGTTTTCAAACTTTTAAAAATTGCAGTTAATACAACTAAATCTTACAACCAGGAAGACACACATTTGTCCTCATAAAAACAAGAAAAATGGTTATAATAATTCTGCCAATTGACCCAACCCAATTTATAGCTTTTTTTTTCCTAGGGCAAGATTAAGGATTCAGTGTAGAATCAAATATTGCATTAATTGTATTAATTATCTATTTCTGAATAACAAGTTACCCCCACACCTAATAGCTTAACACAATAAAAATGTATCACCTGTAGTTTTTATAGGTCAGGGATTTGAAAGCAGCTTGGTTGAGTCTCTCTTGAGGTTGCAGTCAAGGTGTTGATAGGGTTGCATTCATCTGAGGGCCTGACTAGGGCTGAAGGATTCCCTTCCAAGGCGGCTCCCTCACCTGATTGGGAAGTTGGTTCTGGTTGTTGTCAGCCTACTTGAGTAGCTACTGGCTTCCTCCAGAGTAAGCAATCTAAGAAGCAAGGCAGGAGTGACAGTGCCTTTTCTGATCTAGTCTTGAAGATCTCACACTGTCCCTTCTGCCACATTCTGTAATCACACAGATCAACCCTGGCTCAGCGTGTGCTGACACCATACACTGGTGTGGATACGAGGAGGTGAGGATAATGGAAGGTTACACTGAAGTCCAGCTACCCAGCTGGTCATGTCCCTTTTTATCTCTTTTAATTAGAAAGACATTTTAAAAAACAGTGTTTCAAAGAACTATTTTATAGTTCCACCCACATAATAATATAAAATGTGTAGTCAAATAAAGTATTTATGTTTCTTATAATTTTTTACCCTCAAATGTCTCCCAGTTTTGACAATAACTTACATGGTCACCTTAGTCTTAGCGTAAAAAGCATTTCTGTCTAGAGGTTTTTTTAATCCACCTAATAATCAATTGATTTCTCCCTTTATACTCTCCCTTTGTACCTTGAACTTTTCTTTACATGACACTTATTTAACATTATCTTCCCTCTTAAATGTAACTTCCACAAAGGCAAAAACATGTTTAAAATTAATAAATGGATTGAAGACTATACTAATTATCAACATTGTTTTAGTGTTTGATCATTCTATTTAGCTATAACTAGACCTCAGGGAAATGTAATAACAAAATATGAAAGTAAAGTTAGCCGGTTAAAATGTTAATCTAAAATCCTTTAGCTATTCATTTATTCACTCAACACATGTTTACTGAGCACCTCTACTGTATGTTAGAGGCTCTTCTACAGGCTGGGGATTCAGTTCCTAGGGATATATATATATATATATATACTGTGTGTATATATACTGTGTGTGTATATATGTGTATATATATATATATATATATATATATATATATATATATATATATATATATATACAGTTCTTTCTCTCATGAAGCTTCCATTTGGAAGGAGAGTGACTAAAAATGAGGTAAACCAACAGATCAAAAAAGAAATTCCAGACTCTGATGAGTGCTACATACAAAAGATCTTAATGTGATATGTAGTTAATGGGAGTATTGGTGAGAAAAGGCTGCTTTAGGCTGCTCTGAGCAGGTGGCATTTGAGCTGAGATTGAGATGGAAAGGAGCCATCCACTCCAAGAACAGCAAGCTTTTTTCCAGGAAGGGATTGTGCATGAAATACAGAATAAAAAATCTGTGTTAGAAATGCCTATATATTACAATAACTAGAAATTAAGTCGGGTTCAATGATGAGAAACATCCTCAATTTTCTCAAAATGCATTTAATTTCCACAAATGTAAAAGTATTTCTCTAGATTATTGCTGTTGCTGTTATTATTACAATATTATTACTTGCCTTTATACAGCTGCTGTTGTCTGGTGAATACAAATGTGGTTAACTGATTTACTCACCATGCACTCTGTAAATTTAAGCCATCTGTGAGTGTTTAATAATATGTTAATACATGCACCTAGTTGTGTCTCAGCTCATAACAGTGTATGAATCATCACATTCTCAGTTCTGAGGGCTTGCAGAAATCCTTGCCTTTTCCCTGAAGTCTCTCTGTATTCAAACTCCTCAAGCAAATAAGATTCTGATATAAAATCACAGCTTTAACTCATTCAATTCAGGTCATGTCCTTAAAATGATGCTTTTGACACATGTGTTCTTTACTAGTGGTGGACACATTACATTATAAACCAGCTCTGAGATGGGTTTTTGCATCAGAATGAGCCAAAAGTTGAATTTCAGATTGCTGAGTATGTACTTGGGTTGCAAATCTTGATTATGTCAATATGTTTGTCCATATAATTCTGCACTGTCAATAATCAAAATAAACTAAATATTTGGTTGTGTTGGTTTCTGCATATAATTTTATTATTCCAGATTATTTGTTCTTTAATCTTCTCTAAATATTACATTATTCAAGTACATTTATACATGGCTAGTAACACTTTGTGCAACACATATATTCCTGAGAAATCTTGTGTAAATCCTACTATTGTAAATAGAATTGTTTTCTAAAAGCGTAAGAGCTTGGATTTTAAAGGAATCCTGCAGAATCACTTTTCTAAGTAAGAGTCTTTTTCTAAGTTCTAAGTGACTTATCATTACTCCTTCATCTCTAGAAAGGTCAGATTTTCATGGGCCAGGTTTTCTTAGAATACATCTATAAATATCACATTCCTTATTCACAGACACTGCTGTACTTTGAAAAACACTTTAATATCTGCATACAATCTATAATCATGCAACTATTATGGAAATGATCAAAGACAATGACAAACAGACCCTGTGTCTATGTTATTCGTGAAACAATGTCCACAATGTTGCTCTTTGATCTCTGGCCTTTCCTAATTGATTTTGCATCTGGATGGCCTCAGCACTGCATGCCAAGGAAGTCTGTTATGCTTTCCTGGATTTGCCACAGCATTTTACAACAATTTATACATTTCTTGAAGTTGAACTATGGTGTCTTAAGAGTATTATTTTGTTCACACTGTTTTTGGTCATAGTGTTTCCAATTTGACATAAAACAGATACTTCTTAACAGCACATAATAGTGCAAGGAGCATGGATCTTAGATTCCAAAAGACCTATATTTTAATAATGGCTCTGTTTCTCATAAACTGTGTGATCTTCAGCAGTTTATTTACATTCCCTCGACTCTGATCCCTCATCTGAAAGTCAGAAAATGATAGCTCATAGCAATTTTGTGTTGATTAAAGGAATTAAGTGGTTACTATAATTGATATTAACAAGTGGTACATTACTTGAGAAAATTTTAAACCATTCTTCATGTATATGTAAATATAAACACATATGTGTGTGTCCCAAAATGTGGTTGCCCAGGGAGAAAAAAAATCAGATAGTGTCACACCAAAATTTCAGTCTTCAATTATCTATTAAACATTTTTTCCTTAAACTTAAACAAAAAATAGATGCATTAAAATAAATTTAAAATGAGACAATCTTTGGGTACATACTCTAAATCCTACATTCTTTAGCATTCTCTCATCAATTAGCAGGATCACTGAGACACTTCATCTTTCTTGGACAACAGTTTATCTCATAAGGGGTAAAATAAGACATCTGTGGCTATCTTGCCTTAACGTAACTTACTATAGCCTCTTGCATTATGAGTTTATAAATAGCAAGTCCCCTATACAACATCTCACCTCAAATATTTGTCTTACGTTGTCGAGAGGCTAGTTAACATTTTCTTGTTGAAAGGAGTCCTGTAACCATTTTTAAGGTATAAATCCTGCATATTTTACTATTTCATAACTTATAAAATGATGCTAAAGGCAACTTTTCCTGTTGTCTCTCATTAATCTCAAATAGAGGAGACTTTAAGACTAACATATTACTAGAGATAAAGGGAGACATTTTATATTGATAAAAGGGTGAGTTCTTCACACTCCTGATAACCTCAAATTTGCATATAACTACTAACAAAACCTCAAAATATAGAAGGCAAAAAGAAGTAACAGAAATGAAAAATAAACAAATTCACAATTCTAGTGGAAGTTTTTAACACCAATTTCTCAGTAACTGAAAAATTTAATAAGGATATAGAATATTTTAACTACACAATTAACAAGCCTCACCTAACTGATGTAAATAGAACACTGCCCCAATTGCAAAATACACATTTTTTTCAAATTATTAAAATTGGTAATACTAGTTAAATCTTAATAGTTACAAAAGACTACAATATAAAGTTAGAAACCAATAACAATAAGAAAGTTAGAAAATCCCAATATTATGAAAAATTATAAATAAAATTCAAAACAGTATAGGTAAATAAAGACATTAAAATGAGAAATAGAAATAGTTTTGCATTGAATGAAATACATTTAAATATCGATCAAAGAGATAAGTTTCAAGAAAAACACAACCAACAAAAAATAACCCAAGAATAAACAGAACATTTAAAACTATCTGAGAAAAATTTTTCTTTAAAAACTTTTGCAAAAAATTCCAAGTGAAAATTATCTTTTATATTCAAATGTATTCTTTAAAATTATTGTCTGTTCTAAAACCCAATAGTTTGCAATTTGATCCTTTAATAAAATCTGAAATAATAATATTTATGTAAATAATTTTCCAGTAGTAACTGTCCAATATTTTATAAAAACACAAATGACTATAAAAGTTACAATTACGGCTACTGTCATAACATTTTATTTTCTTGATTTTTTCAGTTTTATAAAAATTCACTTAGTTACAAAACAGTTATTTATATAAAATATATGTTAGTATATCAGAGTGAAACAAAGCAATAAATGAAAGTGTTTCTTTTTTGTCCTGAAATTATTTGTTCTTATGTTGAGAAATCAGTAGTTTTGTAGAGGAATTTGTTTAAGAACCTTATAGAGAATTTCAAGTAAGGAAAAACAATATTAAATAGCAAGAAAATGTCTTTGACAAAAATAGTATAATTAAAAATATTCATATGTTAACCATTTTCCTTTTGAATTATAATATTTATGTTTCTCTTTATTATACTTTAATTTTTTACAACACAATTATGTATAAAAGTTCAAAACAGGAAAGTTTTCATTGTCTCATTACATCATTTTTTGTTAATTCTTGATTCTTACTAAAAATAATTTATTTTATAGAGAAAGAAATTGGTGTTAAAGATTATCCATTGCAGGTGTCAAATACACGGAGTAAACGACAACATGGAGTAATAAGAATTCTTTCAAATACGTTAAGACAGGAAAAAGGTAAACAAGACTGGGAAAGATATTTATTTACAACACAAACAAGGTATTACTAATATGGAGCTTATATTCAGAATAATAGGGCATTTCTAAAAATCAAGGAAAGGATAACTCACAGAGGAAACTGGCAAAAGACTTAAGCAGCCACTTAAAAAGGGTATCCAAGTGGTCAATAAACTATGTAAAAGTAATGGGAATTCTATTCACAGTGCGAATCCCACCAGCATCACTCAACCAAAAGAACTGACAAGTCCAAGAGCTGCTGAGGATGTGCAGCCAAAAGGAACTTTAACGCAATGTGACCGGCAGAGTAAATGGGCAGAGCCGCTTAGGAAAAGCTGAAGACACGCATTTTCCATGACCCAGCAATTCCACTTCTAGATAGGCCAGTACGTGAGCAACAGGAGTTTATTAGAATATCCAAAGCAGGTGCAAGGGGATGCACCGCCGTATCATTCACAATATTCCCAAACCGAAATCTGCCTAAATGTCCATCAATAATATAATTAATAAATTTGGCTACAATGGAATACTATATAGGAATAAAAATGAATATACTACAGCTACAAAGAGCATGGAGGCATCTTGCAATCACAATGATCAGCAAAACAAATTAGAAACTAAAAATAACTGTGTGGTTCTTTCCATAAAAACAGATTAAATTAAACTGCAGTCCTAAATGATGCCTGTTTAGGTGGTAATTTAAATGAAGAAAAGCAAGAGAAGGTTTTCTATGAAAGTCAGGACAGCATTTATCTTTGAGGAGGAGATTGGATGGGGAAGGAGTTCATGCGGAAAATGGCGAGCTGTTAGCCTCGGTGTTTGCTTTACAGTAATTCAATGAACTGTACTTTTTTATTTTGTGTACTTTATGTGTTTTATTTCACGGTAAAATGTGGGCTTTTTCTTTTAAAAGAAAGATCTGTTGCTAGTATTTTTTTTGGCTTCCATTTCTTGGCATTATTTTTTGTAACACTAGCTGAAAGGTAGAATGACTCTAGCAGCCATGGCAGTGGAGGATTTTTATGAAAACAACAATTAACTCATCAGTCAACAAAACACCAAAACCACAACATCTGGAAGGCATCAGGAACAAATCAGCTCTGAAGTGCTCTCATTCTTGTAGAATGCATGAGACCTAGAACATGCAAATATTCAGGCTTCTACCACCTAATTCCTAAGTATTGGTGCATTTGAAAGATCTTACAGTTTCAGTTCAAAGCGCATTGCCATCCTAGCTAAACTGGTAGAATGTCTGTGAGTCCCTTGGCAGGCCTGGGGCACTGTACACATAGTTATATATAACTACAACCCTAAACAATGGAAGATGTCACTCCATGAAGTGTTAAACACTGCTTCTTGGTGGAATAGAGTTTCTTTATAGGGCCTTTTACTGAACCATGAAGAAGTTACCGGCTCCATTCCAATTTCATTTGTAAAGGCATTATTCCATGTCCTTTCTTATCTCCAACAGCTTTTCCTTTATTAGTAAATCATTTCCTATGATTAAAAACAGCAACCCAAGAATCCCTAAACATATTCTCCTCTCTATAATAAAAAGGTGACAATAATAAAAACAATTTTAAAAATTTGACAAATTATGGATATTCATGAAGAAAACTTAAATTTAAAAATTTAGAAAGTAATTGTACTGTAAGTAACATTTAACTTATTAATAATAAAATACCAAAGAAAGTACAAAAATAACTTGGGCGATACAATGAAAACAAAACATAAATGTTCTACAAATATCAAGAGGAAAAGAAAAATATTTTTCACTGATAAATTAACAGAAGCCTCCTTCCAGTATTCTGTAAGCCAATAGTTCACTTCAACATTTTTAGACAAGGCCTTTGATCTATAACCAACAATGGGACAACGTTTCTGAAGGGAGAATATAACATACTTCCAGTAAGAAAGAAATCATTTGCTTAGGAAATGGACAGATCGAAACACAAAGGCCCTTTGGAAATAATGACATAAGCTAAATTTTGTTTTAACGTTTAAAAACTTGGAGTCAGTCCTAATGTGAAAAATATATATTGTGGGCTAAGAAATATATTCAATAGCAGAGACGGTCAACAGGATTCAAAGCATTGTCCCCTGCTTGGTAAAAGTGGTTCAGCTCTTCCCCAGTCCTCCTGGGATCTCCCTTGTACTGGTTGCTCAACTCCTGCCCTCCCTATTCTACATGCTCCCGGCAAGCACTAATAATGCTCCACTGGCATAGCATTCCTATGTGTTCCAAATTCAAAAACATTTGTCATGAAATGGGAAGATCTCATTTATTTTCTCTTAGCTCTGTTGGAATAAAGAACATACAGACATTAGTCTATATGTTTTTTCTTATAAATGGTCTTGATCATAAAATTCGACATGGTTATATTATTCTTTCTGCCTGTTAGGCCCCCAACCAATATTTCTAGCTTGATATTTTCTCCATTGTCACCTTTGGACATCTATGATCACTCAACCTAAGTGGATGGCTAACCCAGTCATCTTCCAGTCTCCCATTTAAGTGACTATTAGGACGTACTTTATGAAGTTTGAAGTGACCCTCTATTTCTTCTCATATAAAATATCTATAAGGTATCAGTGACTGTCAGATACTATTTCTAGGGAAAAGCTACTGCATTTTCTCCAAGGTCATAATTGTACTAAAGCATCCAAGGGCAATGTTCTTAGACTGAATTCTATTTTTTCCCTGAAACATATAAAACAGGATTGATAAGCCTATAATTCAGAACCCACTTACAGACTTACGGGAAAATTATATATTTCTAACATTCCTGATGAAAGAACATAGGTCAAAGGCAAAAAAGGAAACAGGGGCAAGAAAAGTACAAAGTAGAAAAAAAAAACCCTGAATCTTTCTTGACGACGGAATAAAATTTTTGTAATGCTAAAGTGCTCTTTTAAAAAATTCTGAGGGCATGCCCTGGTAGGCTAGCACACATTTTAGCTGAGCTCATGGTGAGCACTCTATGAGCACTAAATGGACTGGATTTAGAAAATAAAATAAATTGGTTAGCTGTACAAGTTAAATATCTCCACAATGTCATGTTAAAGGTTTGTCTACCAGAGGCTTCCTGACGTTGATTAGTTTAGACACATAGTTCCCTGGGAATGTCATTTCACCTCAAATACCAGATTCTGAACCATTGGAAACAAAAGAACCTGAGTTTATTCCAACTATTTGGGCGAGGAAGGGTTTCTCCAAAGATTTTTATCTTCTTTTTCTCGTTCACTCATTATCTTTAATATGAGTTCAATTAAGCCATCAAAGGTGACCTTCACTACTTTTCATCTCCTCACCTTAGTCCCTGCCAACCCCATACGCTCCATCACTCATCCGGGTCCGTGTCCTCCAAACTAGGAGATGGTTAGCCCTTCTCCTTGCCAACGTCAGTCCCTCAGTCTTTACCCTTGGCAGTGTCCATTCTCATCTCTTTAGGACTCTTACTCCATTAGGCATCCTATCTTGCTCTTGAATTTCCTTCTTTTCAACTCTGCATGCACTTTTCTTGGTACTTATAAAGTACTCAAGTTTCTCTCATCTTAAAAACAAATTTCCTGACTGCATAGATATTCTTCATCAATATACTACAGTCTTCCTCATCTCCTTCTCACCAAAATTCTCAAAAAAAAGTGATGAAACGTACTGTTTCCTTTTCACTTTCAAGTTGTGTTGTCAGATTCTTTGCTCCTAAATAAGTAAATAATTGCTTCCTAATTACTCAATCTGTTGGCCACTTTTTACTCCCTTTTTTTGCATTAACTTAATAATGTGTTTGACTACCTTCTTAAAACAGTATGGTCATTGTTTTTGTTGTTGTTGCTGTTGTTTGTTTGACTTTATGACCTTATATCATGTTTCACTGAGAGTGTCTTTTTGGGCTTTTTAAAATCCTTGCTTTAGAAAGATAGGATTAGATAAACTATCTTCAAGCTTATTTGAAAACTATTAGATTTTGTGTGAAAGACATTGCATTTTTCAAGATGTGGAAATGAGACCCTTTGTGGGGGAAAAAATCATCAGGTCGAATCAGGTGTTTCTGAAAAACAATTATTCTTATTTCCCTGAGGAAAGTCACCTGAGAAATGCTTATTTCAACAGGTAGCTACTATCACCTGGATGTGGAGTTTGATGCTTTATCATTTTTTTTTAAACTATATCTTTACTGATTTCAGAGAGAGGAAGGGAGAGGGAGAGAGAGAGATAAAAACATCAATGATGAGAAAGTCATCATTGATCAGCTGCCTCCTGCACGCCCCCAGCTGGGGATGGAGCCGGCAGCCCAGACATGTGCCCCGACCATGAATAGAACCTTGACCTCCTGGATCCTAGGTTTATGCTCAACCACTGAGCCACGCCCGGCTGGGCTATCATATTATTTTTAAGTATCATTTCATTTCATCTCCTGTTTTCCCATTGGAGTTTGAAATGAGCCCTATTTCCTAGGAAAGAATCTGAAAGGGTATTTTAATAGTTTTTCTGAATGCTAATAGGACCAGTGAGTAATATTTCCATGCTCACAATCCAAAGACTCCTTATTCCTCAGCTGAGATTATTCCATTAGATGCAACTGCAAGGGGCCTAAAGAGAACCTGCCCAGAGTTTCCCTATTAGATTCATTCCTAATGGCAGGCTAAAAGTAGCTCTTTAATTGTACACCACAGACCTAGTCCATAATGAAAAAACTGTTGTCCTACTCTGGAAATTAGCCAAAATATATGCACAAAAACTGGAGCTGGTCAGAAAGCCACAAAAGATGAAGTTTCACACCCCTGGCAGCCATGACAGTGCTGCTGGCTTCAGGGAGCACCACTGCTGCTTCCAGCTGGCATGACTGCTGGCCAGTCTCAGTTGTTTCCATGAACTTTTACTTCTATCCCTACATTAAGAATGGGTCATACTGAATCCAAAATCACTAATACCAAGAAAAGTTCCAATTTAAAGTTTCCAGTAGTTTCATACTTTGCAAACATTGTTATTTGCTGATGTTTTCATATTTGCAAAAGAGAAAAAAGTTTAAAAAGTTCATGTTAACCTACTTAGTAATCAGTCATATCGAAACCAAGAGTTAACTAATGACAGATGCACTTTTACGTGATGGTGCCCTGAGTTAAATGATTTCACTGAATAAGTAAATAAATGAGTGATTACATATAGACAAAATGGTACGTTTAATATAAAGTGAAATAACATTACAATGTATAGAAATATATACTAAATATATATATTTAATATCTATGCATATACATAATACACTTTAAACAAATTAAAATTATTATGTGAAAGAAAACCACAATAAAAACAGATAGCTGCCACACTTTTTCCCAAAAAAGTACTGGGTTTCCATGAAATGTATGCTTCAGCAGCCTTGTAATAAGTACAAATCTGAGGGTTAGAATGTAATTCAGAGATATCCAGCCTACAATTTATTCCCAAACAGAAGAGTCAACATAAACCCTGTGAATTTCATTGTCTGCTGCCAGAAAACCTATTTATTTATAAATAAGAAGTGATTATTTATGTTGTCTCTTTAAGGATCACAGTCCTTATTTGGAGCACAGGACCTTGTAAGACTTTTAAAAATTATCCATCCTAAGTACAGCTGGCATCGTAGTTCACCATCAGGGAACTCTGCACTGGAGAAACCCCAGTGCGCCTTAGTATATTGGAAAGATTGTCATGAAAGCACATTGAGGTTTCCTTGCATTCCCAGAGGTTTGGGGGACTGTTTTTAGTTATTTTTAAACTTGGGTTGGTGTGATTTCCATATTATGAATTAGATACAGCTGTTCAAATAATAACTTAGACTTACACTTTAAAGCTTTTTTACTACAAAGATATGTCCTCTAAATCTGTTAGCCTGCCATAATATGTCAAAGCAATTAAATTAAAACCACAGTTTAAGTACAAAAATAAAATATCTTATCATTTACTGACCCAACTCTCCCAGGTATGTTCCAGAAAACCAAGAAGTTTCCAAAACTCTGCTCAAGTGTGAGCCTACTTTTATCAGACATTACCTAATAGGTTGGTTAGTTGGCTTCTGTGGCAAGAAATATTGTGTACGTGTTTAAAGCTGTATTTAGTATTCATCACATTTAGCATGTATTCAGTCTCAAGTACAGAGTGTGTCTAAAACCAGAACTTCTCAACCAGTGTGCTACAGTGTACCATGAATGGATGGCTAGTGGCTGAGATGCTAACCGTAGGTACAGCTATAACTGCCAGGAAGGGCTGCCCGTGGCAATCAAAATCCCTGAGCGACTTGTCTCTGGTCTGTGAGGATTCTTACATGTTTACTCCAGTGTATCATACAAACATGATTCTATATGTAGTCAAAATGTGTAAAGATTGAAAAGTACTGTCTCAATAATAGATATTTAATTTTCCTAAAGCAAGACTTCTGGAAGTAGGCTTTCCAGAATTCGTTCCAGAATTGGATCAATGGCTCAATAATGTCACCAAAGACACAATGTTATTTCTTTTTTCTATTTTACCTTCTCACAGAGGTTGAAAAGCCACTTATGAGCCAAATGTAGAAAAGAGAAGGGGGGTGTTGTGAGGCAGGGGGCATGAAGGGATTAAAGGAAAAAAAAGAAAGAAAGAACTCTTGAATGGGGACACTAGTATGGTGATTGCAGGGAGGAGAGGGGTGGGGGAGAGGTGGAAGAGGGGTGGGGGGCTAAATGATGATGGAAAAAAGTAAAATTAAATTATAAGAAAGAAGAGCCAGCAGCTGAGAACTGGAGTCAGGATACCAGGATTCTAATCCTGCCCCTTTTATTGTTTAACTAGTAGTTTCAACCTTGAGCAAATGTTTTTAATTTTGCTGAGTTTCTTGTTTGAAAAACAAGGTGTTGGGTCAGATGCTATAATAAACAAGTGGAACTCAAAAATGCTGTGGAATTGCTCCCTTCTTTTGAATAGCAAAATCTAGGGACCGGTCATTGTTCAGGGCTGGCTGAGCTAACCCCTGATATCTGTGCTGAGTGAACATAGTGGTTAAAGCTCCAGACCTGGAGAGGCCACAGCCTACCTGGGGGGCAGAGGAAATGGTCCAGGAGCAATTGTTTCCACATGCATTCCCAGGGCTGAGAAACAGGGGTGCTTTGGAGCCGGCAGGAAAGGGAAGCAATCTGTCCTGTTTCACATTCTTCAGAAAGCTTCCTGGGGAGTTCATGACCTTGGTCCATCAAACACCTTTCTGGGTATTGATTCTTGAAAGGGAGTCGGAAGCAACCTTAGGAGTTTACACGCAACCAATCTCTTCATACACAGATTTAACAAAATCTGTTTAAACAGGATTTGAAAGAGTAATTTTGCCAATGATGTTATTACACAACGCATATTAATGTCATAAACATTGAAGTGTATAGTTTTCACATTTTGCTTAGTCACAAGTAATGACCATCCTGGTAATAATATTTGAGGCTTTGCCTGTTGTATTAGTCTAATTGCAAATCAGCAGATAAAAATTAGCAATGCCTTTTCTTCATCCATTTTTTTAAAAAATGTATCTTTATTGATTTAAGAGAGAGGAAGAGAGAGGGAGAGAGAAACATCAATAATGAGAGTCATTGACCGGCACGCCCCCTGCTGGGGATCGAGCCAAAACCGGAGCATGTGCCCTGACCGGGAATCAAACCTCGATCTCCTGGATCACAGGTTGATGCTCAACCGCTGAACCATACCAGCCAGGCTTCTTCATTAGTTAAAAAAACATATAGAGTGTCCAAGCAATGTCATATCTAATACACACAGGAAACGTTCATTTTGTAACTTTCTTTATATTCTTTTCCCAGACACAGATTCATATCTACCCACACCCTACCAACAGAGAGGGAGAAAATTGAATTCCCACTGATGTATATTTTAAAAATTCTCACATTATAACCATAAATGTACACTAAAAATGATAAGGTACTTGTGGCCATGGGTGTCCACTGCCCTCTGATATTTTTCCCCATCCTTCAATTACACTGGCTTTTGATTGCCATTGGGAAATGTATTTTCAGTGGTGCCTGAAGCCAACAATTATGTTCTTTAAATGATGTACTTGAAATATATAACTTTTCTCCTCACACCTCTCTGGCTACCACCAAGTGTTCTCACAGTTCCTGTCTTTAGCTTAGTTCCATGTACATAGCATAGGCACAAAAGACCAACACTATCCCTTCCCTTTCTGGATGATATGCAAATATGCCTCCTTGAAATATAAGTATAACACCCTAATTAGCAGAGTACAAATAATAGATACATAACAATAATGTTGGAGGCAATAAAACATGTTTGATTTTTCATGAACATGATTAAAATTGTGGCTTGAGTGTTTTTAAGACTAAATGCATATCAGTAGGGAACACAAAATAAATAATGGCTTTGTTTCTTCAACTACAGCTTGAAAGTAGGCAAACCAGTGTCATATACAATATAGGAAAGGACATTTCATATATATACACATAAAGAGATATATATGTGTGCATGGGTATATATACATCTGTATGTCTGTGTATATATACACACACACATACATCTATATATACATATTATCATATATTTTAAAATTTTAGGAGTTAACACCTTGTGGTACAAACATCTTTTTTATTATTTTAATAATTTTTATTTTTCAGTTACAGTTGATGTACAATAGTAACCTCAGGTATAGAACCCAGTGATTAGACATTTATATAACTTATGAAATGATCACTGCAATTAACCTAGTATCCATCTGTAACCATACATAATTATTGCAATATTATTGACTGTATTCTCTAAGTTGTGCTATATATCCCCATGACTATTATGTAACTACCAGTTTGTATTTCTTAATCCCTTCACCTTTTTCACCCATCTCCTAACCCCTCCCATCTAGCAACCATCAAAATATTCTCTGTATCTGAGTCTGTTTCTGGTGTGCTTGTTTGTTTATTTTGTTTTTTAGATTCCACAAATGAAATCATATGTCATTTGTCTATCTCTGTCTGACTTATTTCACTCAAAATAATACCCTCTAAGTCCATTCATTTGTTGCAGGTGGCAAAATTTCATTTCCTTTTTTTTTATGGCTGAGTCATATTTTGTTGTATATATGCACCATATCTTCTTTATCCATCTATTGATGGACACTTACGTTGCTTCTATATTTTGGCTATTGTAAATAATGCTGCAATAAACATTTTGATGCATATGTCTTTTTGATTTAGTGTTTTGGGTTTCTTCCAATAAATGCCCCAAAGTGAAATTGCTAGTTCCTTCATTGTCCCTTGCTACAACTTTTGTTTTAAATTCTATTTTGTCTAGTTATAAGTATTGCTACCCCATCTTTTTTTCCCTTCATTTCCATTTTCATGAAATATCTTTTTCCTTTCCTTGTAGTCTGTGTGTGTCTTTTGATCTGAAGTGTCTCTTGTAGAAAGCATATATAAGGGCCTTGTTTTCTTATATACTTAACCACCTTTTGTCTTTTAGCCTTTTCTTGTCTGGGAAGCTCTTTATCTGACCTTTGATTCTAAATGATAGTTTTGGAGGATAGAGCAATCTTGGTTATAGGTCCTTACGTTTCATCACTTTGAATATTTCTTGCCAATCCCTTCTGGCCTGCAAAGTTTCTGTAGAGAAATCAGCTGACAATCTTATGGGAGCTCCCTTATAGGTAACTAATTGCTTTTCTCTTGCTGCTTTTAAGATTCTCTCTTTGTCTTTCACTTTTGGAATTTTAATTATGATGTGTCATGGTGTGGGCTTCTTTCAATTAGTCTTGTTTGGGACTCTCTTTACTTCTTGGACTTATATATTTATTGCCTTCACTACATTAAGAAGGTTTTCCATCATTTTTTCAATAGGTTTTCAGTTCCTTGCTCTCTCTCTTATCCTCCCAGCACCCCCATGATGTAAATGTTGCTACACTCGAAGTTGTTACAGAGGTTCCTTAAACTATATCCATGTTTTTGGATTTTTTCTTTTTCCTGTTCTGATTGGGTGTTTTCTGCTTTATCTTTCAAATCACTGATTTGATCCTCTGCATCATCTGTTATACTGTTGATTCCCTGTAATATATTCTTCATTTCAATTATTGTATTCTTCATTTCTTTTTCTATGTTTTCTATTTCCATTTTATGTTTACTATCTCTTTGTTGCAGTTCTCATTAAGTTCATTTACTATTCCCCTAAGTTCATGCAGCATCCTTAAAACCAGTGTTTTGAATTCTGCATCTTGTAGGTTGCTTGTCTCTATTTTATTTAGTAGTTTTTCTAGAATTTTGTTCTGTTCTTTCATTTAGAACATGTTTCTTTTTCTCCTCATTTTGGCAGCCTCTCTGTGTCTGTTTCTATGTGTTAGGTAGACCTGGTACATCTCCCGGTCTTGATAGAATGGCTTAGATAGAGTGACTTGATAGAGTAGATGTCCTGTAATGCCCAGTAGCGCAACCTCCCCTGTCACCTGAGCTGGGCTTTCTGGGTATGAACTTTGTGTGGGCTCTGTGCACCCTTCTGATGTAGTTGAGCCTTGACTGCTGTTGACATGTCAGTGTGATGGCCATTTGGCTGAGAGGACTGGCTGTGACTATGGAGGAGGACCTGCTGTGTAGGGGCTGACCCCACACAGCAGAATACACTTCAAGGGGATTCTGGAGCTTGGTGATTCTGTCCCTTGAATGTCTCACTCATGGAGGTAGTTGCATAATGCCTCAGTGTGGTCTGAAGCTGGCCACCAGATGTACTGGCTCTGAAGCTTCCTGGGAGGTGCAAGCCAAGGTTAGCCACTACCTGTGCCCTGACCTGGGCCAACTGGCATGAGCTATATACAGATCAATCTATAGATGGCTGCTACTTATGCAGGGCTTAGAGGTACCTGGGAGAGGATAAGCTACAAATTAAGGTCATGTGTCACTAATGCCAGATCTGAGGCCACTTAACAAAAGGTACAGGACATGCTGAAGCCAGATGCTGTTTGTTTAGTGTTTGTGAACTATTGAGAGGTTTTAGGAAAATCCGAAGCATGAGCCAAGGCAGGCCATTTGTATGGAAAAGCCAGTAGAAATGGCTAGGGTGGACCCACAATTTGGATGGGGTTGGGTTTCAGGAAGTGACCAGGGTGAGGCTCAGGATGATGGAGACTCAGGTGTGGAACCTGCCTGCTGGCTCTGTGGGATAGGGCTCAGCAAAGGAATAATGGCCTCTGCCAGCACTTCTGTCTGGGAAAAAGTTGCCCCACAGCCCTCGCCCCAAAGCAAGACAATTCAGTTCCTCCCCATATGTCCTTAACAACTTTCAAGCTGCTATCCAAGAGCTGGAGCTCAGAAGAAGTGGGTCAGAGTAATTAAGTGTGTGAGGCCTGGGGACTCCAGAAGCCCTCCATCTCAGCCACAATTTCTACTAGTTTTCACAGCCAGAAGTTATGGGAACTTCTCTTCCTGGCACTATAACAGTGGTCTGGGGGGGCCTGGTGTGGGTCTGGGACTCCTTGCTTCTCAGGATGGACCTCTATAGCCAATATATCCCTCCCAGTTTTTAACTGCCATACATTGGTATGGGATCAGCCCATTCAGCATCTCCACCCCTCCTTCCAGTCTCAATGTGGCTTCTTTATATCCTTAGTTAAAAGACTTCTGTTCAGCCATATTTCAGGTGGTTCTGAATGATGATAGTTTTGTAGTTTAGTTGTAATTTTGATGTGATAGTGGGAGGATGTGAGTATTGAATTTATCTACTCTGCCATCTTGACTGGAAGTTCCAAACAGCTTTAAGTAGGTGCTACTCAATTTCCAAAACAAAGTTCTATAGAAATTGGAAAGTGCTATCAGCTTAAGCTTTGTATTAAACAATAATACTTCATAAGAAAAAGGGTGTTCTGAAAAAGAACAGTATAAAACTAAAATTATATAAAAAAGGAAACAAAAACCCCACAGAGCTGTAATATTCTAATGAGTAGCACACATCATTCCAATGCATTGTACAAAGTAAGTGTCTTCTTTGGAATGGGTTACTGGAACAGACCCAAAGTAGCAAGACATCACTGGGGAGGATAGGAACCTGAGATGATTTCCTGGGATGATTCTTTCAGGATGCTGCAGGCTTTCCATTGAGCTCCTCTTAACCCCTGGGGTTTAGACAGGAGATGTAACCAGGTATAGCATTTCACACTCTTTAATAAAGAAAAACTCACGTCTTTTAATATATTTTAAACAGGATGTTACTTTCTTAGATCAAGCATGTCATGTACCATGAGAGGTACACTGTTCTTTCCTGGAAACAGACCTACAATGTCGGGCTGCTGAGAAAAGAGGTAATAGGGACTGACAACTAGAGAATTGGGTTGCCTTTGGTTACTAGATGTCTAATTTTTGTTGGAGTTTTTTTTTGTCTTGTTTTGTTTTGTTTTAGTGTGTTGGTTCTTAATAAGATCAGAATCATGTCTAGACCTGGATCATCAATATGAGTATAGCAACAACCTGATTTTGTTGGAATGGTTCTCAAAAAGAATCTTAGTTACTACTATTGGGGCAGGTGTCCTAATAATGAAAGAAAAATTTAAAAGTAATGATACAAGATAACATTAATTGAGAAATGACTATAGGTCAAATTTACGATTTACTTAAGAAATACTCTTAACTACTTCATCAGCTCCCTATTGAATACTTGAATTCAGGTACTCAAATATTATTTCATTAAGTTCTCAAATATTCTTAACCTCTCTTTCTCTCTCTTGCCCTCTCTCCCTCCCTCCCATAAATGTCATAATATGATGTTGAAGCTAGATAAAGCACTTTCTGTCTTCTAAAGAAATCCAGAAATATAGGTTCCTGTGAATTAAGAAAATTAAATGGTCATGCTGTACTATTAGAGATTTTCTACATGACTATAAATATTGAATTTGTTATAACTATATTATGTTTTATTTCTTGAAAAAAAATCCAGGGCATTCATTAATATGCCAGCTTACTAAAACCTAAATGCAACCATTATGCAAAATTGCTTTAGTGATTTGAAAGATACATTTGAAAAGAAATAAGTTTGACTATGGGTTCCATTTAAAATGAATTCTTGTGATTTAAACATAAATAACTAGGGCCAATGTTATTGATAAATTAAACTTCAATGTATATGTCAAAAGTAAAAATTCAGAGAAAATCATTTCGAAAGCTTTTATTCTTTATATTTGTCCTTTGAGGAAAGTTTTCTTTTTTCTGGAATGTTAACAATTTCTTAGTCTTCATTCTATTTTAATCAAGGCATTTTCACTAACCAATATCGAAGTTACACAAGAAAAAAACAGATGTAATTGTTCAAAAGCACTGAGAAATCAGGAAGGCTGGGTTAATGTAGTATGATGAGGAAATTAATAGGAAGCACATGATAAAGCCTCTCAGCACAGTCACTCTGAGCCTCAATTCTCTGCCCCCACTTTCTCGGTTGCTTGGCTTAATCTTTGGGGACAGTCATGAGGTTTGAGTGGACTCATCTGAGTCCTGTAGGGGAGCCCCTAATGCCACCAACAGAAGTGGAAATATGTCTATTTCAAGACCTTGTTGGAAGAGTATGGGGGTGGGAGAAGGGTGAGAGAGGGTTGAACCAGTGTGTGAAGTAATGACTCACCCGTTTGATCTCACTAAGGGAGAGCAACAATTTGAAATCAATTCTTTATCTGACCACATCACACTTCCTAAGACATGTTTATCTCAGTATATTTTTAAATAAAATATAAACATATTGCCATACAAATATTTACTTTATTACTTAGCATACATACTACTTGTATCTCTGTTTTCTCTAGGGCATAATTTCATAATAATATTTTGTAGGGAAAAAAATCCCAGCATACAAGATAACATTACAACTTTCTTCCTAACCCAAATTAGATAAACACAAAGAAAAGGTTAAGAAATTTCTCATAGAGGAAAACAAAAGCTTATTGAAAATAAAACAGGAGTTGGGAGAATTGACTTAACTCTCTTCTTCACAGTATCTTTCAATCACATCAGTGACATTTTCCAATGAACTCATAGAAATTCTATATTACAAATTGTGCCCTATTTGCATAACTTGCTTTGCATCTCTTGGCAAGCTCCCAGTGACCACAGTTTGGTTTCTTTCTATGTAACTCCGATCATAGGAACTGTGTGCTGTGAGACAGAGGGTATGGCACAGTATAGCAAAGTGGGAGAGTTCGGCACAGGATTTACCATGAGGGTGGCCACTGATTCTACAGTGCCTTTCTGTTCCATGTCTAGCAGAAACCCTGGCATTTAGTACAACTTCAATAAATATTTATTGAACTAATTGAAGATATTGTAAAAACAAATGATCGTACATCAATATTATAAACTTTTGATTTTTGAATTAAGGAATGTCTTTTCAGTTTGGTATCATTGGGCTCAGATTCTAGTACATCATGTGGCTTTTCTAATGGGCATTCATTATTTTCGATTATGCGCTTTACTTCACATATACTAATCTGTGGGCTGATGACTTTCTATACTCTGTATTTTCTCACCATTATTCCAATAGTTATTATTTTCAATATTTTTCCTGTTTACTTTCCAGTAATATGACCACACATCAGTTTCTATTAGGCATTATGTGTTATAATCTTAAGCACTTTTTCTAAAATTAAGTATTGATTGAAATTATTTTTTTGCACACATAGCACTGTCAGACATCCCTTTACACTCAAGGATCTAGTGAGAGATCTTGAATATCTGAAACAATTGCATTTAGGAAAATTCTAGAACTAACAAAACACCATTGCCATGTAGCATAAACCATGTGGTAATGTAATGTGATGAATATATCTCTAGTTATCACTAGATATTAGGATATGAAGTAGGTAAGCAGACAACCAAAAGCTCAGTTCCCTGGAGAGTTAATGACAAATTCACAGAATTGAAAAGGAAGGGGTCCATTTACTTGATATGCTACATAATGACTGCAGTTGTGTTTTATTCCATACTCCATAAGTGACACATTAAATGCATGCATACCGATTTACATGTCATGATATGCTTACTGGAGAAATTGTTTAATAAATGTTTTATCTATGTGCCAATTGCTGTTTAGAAGAGGAAATTTCATTTGTGGTCTAAAATCACATTCCAAGCTTACCTACCAATCCTTGTACTATCACGTTTGTAATTTATTTCCCTAATATTTATTCTCTTTAGCATGTTTATTTCAAATTCCATTTAATATTTTCTTTCCAGGAATTCTCCTTCCTATTGTAAAGTTTACTATTATTTCTATGAATTTTAATGCCTCTAAAACATTCCTGAATTTTAGTTACTGAACTCTAGTCCTGTGTACACTATTTAGCTTTGATTTGTCACTAGAAAGAGCACTGTCGGGGGGCTCCTTTAGAAGCCTTGCAATGCCCATTGGCAATGCCGCCATCTGTACTTCCAACCTTAGATTCCTGCTACTCAAAGTGTAGCCCTGGGACCAGCAGTATGGCCATACCTGAGGGTTTGGTAGAAATGAAATTGCCAGGCCTTGACCCCGATCTACTGAATCTGAATCAGCATTTTAACAGTATCACTGGATGACTTGTACGTACATTATAGTTTCAGAGACAGAGTCTTAGAACATTTGAAAGGGTCATTAAAAATCACTGACTAAAAAGAAAATTACCGACTCTGTAGTTTCCAGAAACTTTTCAGTACATATTCAAATATCCCTGCCATTCTGCTATGGAGCTCTTACAGGGGAAAGACCAGAATAGCCCAGACCAGCAAATTTATCCCTGGCTTCTGTTTCCCTAAAGCCACATCAAGTTGAATGATCCTCGACTACTACTCTGTCTTTTGAGGCTTCTTTAAATGGCCAGTTATAATTCATTCAGGAAATAATCTCCAGGCTGTCGTTTGGTTTCCTTTCTGATGGAGCGCTACTCTGTTTTTTATGTTTAACCTGTATTCACTCCAGCAGCATTTTATTTATGGTTGAACTAAATTTCCAGTCTTAGGACTATTTCTTCCCCACTTTGTGAAATCTGCCAGTATGCAGTATGCAAATACAAACTTCCAGAGCTGTAAGGTGTGGGATAGGGTCAGCATAAAGAAACTGGTGTTGGTGCCCTGACTTAGGACACAGCCTTCTTTACTTCCTGTTAGATGGACAGCGCTCCTGTCACTGTTACTTGCTGTTATGTATACGTGAGCATGCAGTAACTATAATCCCCATGAAATCAAAGAATCTCACTGTTTATCAACCCAGTGACTACCATGGCGCTTAGTACAGAATGAACACAAAAAATATTGAGGCAAATGGTATTATTCTCTTTTCATTCTAAAATACCAAGGATTACATTATACAAAGTGAAAAAGAGGTAAAGTTATTTCGAAGTTTACAATACATGTGACCATAACAAACTCAGAGATCTTTTGATGGCACTATCACTTTAACCCGAAAAACAACTTCTGAGGTATAAAAATACGCCTCAAAACAAGGCGTGGAGAAATAGCTTTGCTAATTGCTTCTCCTTGACATTTCAACACTCACTAACATTACAGCCAGGTAAATCAAGCTCACGGAAATACCAGGTTTTATCTTTAAAACTATATTTCCCTCTCATTCTGAAAAATCACATTTGAGAATTGACGTAGAATTCAAAGCACAAGTGAGTCAGCAGACATCAAATAAAAACACCCACCAGCGCTGATGCAGATCTCAAATCCCCCAGCTAATAAACAAGGTTTAAAGGCCTTAATGGCCTTCAGCAGCTGGGAGAACATAAGGGGGCGGGAGAAAAACGCCTCCCCTTTCCCATAACCCTGTTTTCCAATAGTTTCCCATGCTGCCCACCCACTCAGTTAATTTACTAAAAGTTGGCTGATATAGAGGACAGGAATAAGAACTCCCCAGTGCAATAAAACTCAGTGGTGAAATTAGAGGAGTAAGCAGCAGACTTTCCACAAGAGGTATGTGACATTTCACACTTCTGGAAAGTCTTCAGCCAGGTAAAGGCACCATACTGCCTCTTATATTAGCTTTGAGAGCAACCAGCTGGAGCTTGGCTATATTCACACATCTCAAAGTGACAGCACTGGCTCTGGGCTACCTAGGCTGAGCCTCTCACAGCTGGAAAGAGTGTAAACCAAGGATAAAATGTAGGTAGGATTCCTTTGCTTTCATTCATTTTATCTCCCGGACATGCCCTGTCCCCATAACAGATTACCCTAGTAGCCTAATCACCTCCAAGCATCCATACAAATCCCAAAGATGTTAGCATCTGTTTTATTGCCCGTGTTCCTACTGAAACCCTACCTAGGTCGCAGTATCTTAAAATACTCCAAAACCCTGTTGCTTTTTCTGAAGAGGCATCCGAAGAACTCTTCTGAGCAGTGGAATTCCAGAAGGATCGTCTGGCCTGTTCTGTTCATTAAGGTCAATTAACTTTATGTTCAACATTACTCATGACAAATATGTGCTGTAAGCGTGTTTGTGATTCACCCTGGAAGACGTAGGACAGGAAAGCAATAGCTTGTATTCACATGTAGTTTATTTTCCTCTTTCGCTATCAAAGGGGTTAAACAAAATGATCTCATTCCATATTCTAATGTTTCTCTGAAAGTACCCTTTTCCCTTTCTTTAATATAGGGCAGGTCCAAATCTGCTCTTGCTGCCAATCGTATCCATAATTGGTCTTACCTGTGTGCCTTCTTCCCAATGTGGGCTCACTTATTCCCCGGCCAAGCCAATTCAAGGGACTGGATATTGTTTAAAAGAATTTTTAAAATTGTTTTCTTGACTCCTTGCAATTGCTTAACAGGATATTTTGCCTTTTTCTTTTCCTTGCTTGTCTACCCCATACGCCCACCCCCATTTCAGATTCTTGGTGTCTATTTAGTGCTATGAACTTCTGAGCACTTCCAGGCTCTGGCACCTTTGCCCTCCGGCTAATGCTGCTTACTATTCCACTGAGGTTCAGACCTTGAAATTCAACACCTGAAGCTAATGAGAAAAACCTGTTTTGTAGAAAGGAGAAGAACTTAAGGAAAGTTTTGAAAGGAATCATGCAGACAGAGAGCTTGTTATTGTTGAGTAAACCACACACACTGCTTTGCGATCTCTTTTAAGAACTAGGGCTGCCTGGCCAGGTAGCTCAGTTGGTTAGAGCGTCATCCCAATACACCAAGATTGCAGGTCCGATCCTGCATCAGGGCACATACAAGAATCTACCAACAAATACGTAAGTGGAACAACAAGTTGATGTTTCTCTCTCTCTTCTCTCTCTCCAAAATCAATTTTAAAAATTATATTCATATAAAAAAAGAATATGTCCTGCAGGTTTTGAAAATAAGATGTCCAGCCTTGCACCTAACATTGGTGGGAGAATAGGTAGAGTTTGCATTGAAAATATGTGTCCTTGATTTCTGTCCTGCCACATTAGTATGTAATATTGGACGAGATAACTTACCTTTTTAAGTCTCAACTGCCTCATCTATAAATATAACTAGTTATATACATATCATGGGATCATTTTCAGGATTAGTAGTTGTATAAAAGGTGTAGCATAGTGCAAACATTTAGCAAGTTCTCAAACATTGTAGCTATTATCAATATCATGCTACAGCTCTTATTCTCATGTGTTAGCTTTAGAAGATGGAACAACTAGATTGGGATAAACTTGTCTTTACAACTGGGTCTCCCTTATCTGTTTAGATTATTAACCAGATGATTTGTCATATGGTTATGTTAAAATCAATTGACACAACTGAAATGAATAGGTAAGAGAAATTGCAGATCTGAATCCCAAAACTCAGTTGCTTATGGGACCAAGCAGGTAAAATATGAGTGTAAATTGAACCAGATGAAACTAAGATCTGATAGAACCTAAAGATGTGTGTGTAACTAATGGAATTCAACTTACAAAAAATTAAATTCTTAGCTTGCAGCTCTTTAGAGAGCAATGTCATTTAGAATAACCTTTTTGATTGTGATCCACAATAAGAAATATATTTTAAAATATCACAAACAGCACATATATAGATAACTAAAGCAACACTTCCCAAAAACAATACTTAAAACATGTGAATCTTATTGATATTCTGGTTTGTTGATATTCTCTCTTCTATTCTGGTTCATTCTGGCCCACTTCACTTCTTTAAATTTCTTCCTATCCTGTCACACTCAAATAAAATCCTGAGCCAGATCTTCTCAATTTATTTTTCTAGTCACTAATGAGTCACAATCCATAGTTATGAAACTGTTTATAGCAATGAATTTTTTTAAAAATTGGCTCACCCCATCAATAAAAATGTTTGAAATAAAAAAGTATAAATAGATATAGATACACATTTACTGCTATTTGTGTTTATTAAATGTTAAGAAAACTTTATCTTACTTTTTAGTTTTTTATTTTTATTTTTAATCCTCACCTGAGGATATTTTTTCCATTGCTTTTCAGAGAGAGTGGAAGGGGGAGAGAGAGACACACATCGATTGGTTGCCTCCCGCAGGTGCCCCGACCAGGGCCGGGGATCAAGCCTGTGACCAAGGTACTTGCCCTGACCGGAATCGAACCTGAGACCCTTCAGTCTGCAGGCAGACTCTCTAACCATTGAGTAAAACCGGACAAAACTTTATCTTACACTTTAGATAAAAATATAAATAGAAGTTGTATAATTTTCCCGCAGCACCCTTGGTGAGCTCTAAGCCAAGCTCCCACTTGTATGACACTGAGCCCAGTGAATTACATTCTCCAGACTTAGAATTTATCTGTAAACTGGGAATGGGAGCATATATTTCATAGATTTGTTGGGATAACTTAATTAAACATTGTGTTTAAAACAAATAACACAGCACTTGATCACCCCACAAGTAAATAATGTTATTTTAAAATTAATATTAATTGAAAAAACTTTTATTGACTACCTACTACATGACTATAGGCCAGACACTGAGAGACTACAAAGATCAATGAAAGATAAGATATGGCAATGAAGATGAATGATAATAGTGATGAGGTAGAAGAAGAGAGATAAAGGGACATGATAATCTAGTAGGAAAGTAATCTTATATAAATACTATCAAATGAGGCACGATATAATGTCTTAATATGCTTTAATTAAGACATTTCGCACGATGCCTAACATTTAATGTGAAACAAATATTTTTGAGTACATGAATGTTCATGAACAAATGAGTTCCAGTTTTGGCCATTGCCCTACCACCAGAAGAAGTGACATATTACAGGCCCCTCATTAATGCCACTTGGCCATCTAAAATAAAAATAAAAATATATGATTATCAAACTTCTCATAGTAAGTTTTATTTTATCAAATGTGTGCATTTCTAAAACAATGATTACAAGTGAGAATCACAACTGTTTTTTGTTTTGAACAGATAATTTTATTTGCATCATAATATTATAGAGAGGAAATAACCCCTATTAAACTTCTTTTTTTCTTACTCAGTAATCAGAGAGTAAAGGCATCTACCTGCATACCAGTTAAGGAAACTTAAAGTTGAATATTAATAACCCAACAGTTTCTTCAAATGAATTGAAAATTAATTAAAACATTTTTATACATAAATCATTTTATAAATCAACAGACAAGACTATTATAACTATATTAATAATTCTTTTTCATAAATATTAATGGCCCACTTTTAAGCATGTGTGTGTGTTTTTGGTTTGTTTGTTTTTCAATCTTCTCTCTCTCACCACTTCTTTTCTATTTTAAAGCCAATAGAAAATCTTCTTAAACAGTTCTCATGTTATAGAGAATGTGGAAATGAGCTTCAGATTTACTTTTTGATGCAGTAAATTATGTTTTGTCATTCAGAGGATGCAGCCTTTAAGGTGACACATTGTAGCCAGATAGAGAAGTGACATTTTTCAATTGCTTTTGACTGTAGTTCTGTTTTTATTAACCCTCTGGCTGGTAAATCTAAATGCAGCTCTGTGGAATCAGATGTGAAATAATAACTTTCTTTAGTGCCATTCAGGCAATGGAGAAGGATTTTCCTTCTGTGGAAATATCATCTAGGAAATAACCTGCAATGGCAATTTGTCAAAAAAAGAAATCCATCACCAAATTTGATAACACTACTTGAGAGTGAGGCATGTACGTAGTTTCGCAGTTACCATTTGACCCTAGGTGTCCCCAAGATGATCAATCTTCCTGTTTCTTTCACTCCCCCTCCATTCTCTCAGCCTCCTCTCTCCCTTCACCAAAGAAGTCAGCAGCTGGGTGGAATGCATGCAATAGTTTTCAAAACACTGTCCAAAATATTTTCTCATTCAATACAACAACACTGTGAGGTTGACAAGGTGGGATCATCATCTCCCTTCTATAAAAGAGGAAACTGAAGCCATGATTAAATGACTTGTCTAAGGTTATGCATCTAGAAAGAGGTAAATGTGTAGATAACACCTCTTTCTGGATCTTTGCTCTTTGGAATGCTGAGGCATTAGGGGAAGAAGAAAAGCAGTCATGAAAACCATAATGGTGTAAGCCTATGGATACTGAGTGTTTTACCACTTTCTTATTACCTAAGTCATTATTTACTTAATTATTTTTGAGTAATCTCTTTTAGAAAGCATATCAGTTATCTATTTCCATAATAATGCTGCGTAATAAACCTCCCCCAAACTCAATGGCTTAAAACAATAAGCGTCTATTTTTGCCCTTGAGTTTCTAGATCAGTTGGGTGGTTCCTCTGGTCTCAGATGAGCCTACTTGTGTACCTACAGAAAACTGTAGCCTGGGCAGATGGCTCTGCTGACTATGCCTAGATTCCCTTCCATATTTGGCTGTTGACTGGACATAGGCTGGTTTAGGATAGTATCAGCTGTGACAACTGGGTTCACCTCTCTGTGGCTTCTCCGTATCTATCAGATTAACCAGTCTTGGTGACAGGGTTTCAAGGGAGTGCTAATTAGGGTAGAAGACCTTTCTAGACCAAGGCTCAGGAGTAGAACACTGTCACTTTTATTACACTCTATTGGGCAAAGAAGATTAAAAGGGCAGCCCAGGTTCAAAAGGTGAAAAAACAGAGTCCACCTGTGAATGGGAAGAACTATAAAGTTACATAGTGAGGAGCATGACTGCAGAGTGGGGAGTCACCGGGGCCACTTTTGCAATCAATCTAATACAGAAACAATCCCTCATCAGACCAGCAAACAAGGCGCTGGAGGATACAAAGATCACTAAACTACTCCCTTTCGTATGTGGGAGTTTACAGCCTGGTAGGAGAGAGAAACATGTCAAAAGATGATTACAATATAGAGCAATACTAGTAGGCATGAAAATGAAAACCTTGATCTACAAAGATCAAGAGTGTAAAACGTAACTTTCTTAAATTTTCTGTAACCAAATTTAATTTGTCTTGAGTCCTACTTTAATCTGTAGCCAGATTTAATCAATTCTAGGTAACAAACCAATTCCAAGTTTCCTAAATTAATTTAGTGTCTTCTCAGCGAGGTATGAGTTAGCCTCTCTCCCCCTCATCATGACATCAGGGGCCCCAATCTTGTCCTCGGTTGTCTCTCATTGGTATCCGCGGAAATGGAGTGTCCTGTATAGTCCTTGTTCGGAATGCACAGATCCTTCCTCATTCCCTAATGAATTAGTGCCTAATTCCAGACAAATTTCTGTGACTAGGTCACAAATGTTAGAATACACAATCTAGTGATCTGGAGATTAAGGAAGAGATACATTTTCTTTTGCACCAATGTTTAATAAGTAAGCATTCATGGATACGGTGATTTTGATACAAGTACATTTCAGGATGAAAAGGATTTTTATTTTTAGAAACCTAAACAAAATTGAATGAGCACTGACAATTTAGCTGTTGGCAATTGTGTTAACATTGGAGAGTAAAGCAGATAAACATCATTAAGATAATTACAATGAGGTATGTTACTCTGCCATTTAATATTCTTACCAATATATATAGCAAGTATATATATATTCTTACCATATATATACCAAATATGGAAAGAGCACTAACATGGGAATTGAGAGAACATGAACACTAATTAGCCATGTGGCTCTAGCAAAATCATTTTGCTTCTCTGGCCTTAGTCTCTTCATTTCTTTAAGTGAGTTGAACTAGAGAAATATTTCAATCCCTATCAGCCCCCAAACCCCACAGTCCTTAAAAATTGAAAAGAGTCAATTAAGGAGAAAGACAGAGAAAGAATCAAAAGAAAACTCTAATAAAATCACAACTTACAGTGTATATCTGAGGACGATTTATTAACCTAGCTGAGTTACCAGTCATGACTGAATAGTACATATTTTAATGTTTCATAGGGTACATAATATTATTCTTGGTATGGAAGAAAAATTTTAATAGAGTACTGTATACTCATTATAGTAAGAATATTCAATCGCAGAGTAACATATCTCATTGTAATTATCTTAATGATGTCTATCTGCTTTACTCTCCAATGTTAACACTATTGCCAACAGCTAAAATGTAGAGGGATAAGAAGTGACTTTTAGATTCCCTAATAAGAGCATAACTGCCAACACACTTCAATTTGAAATATTGTTATTAATATTATTTTATAATCTGGTTAGTCATAAATTATTCCTAATTGATTTACAATCATTGAAATGATCTATTTACTAACTATGGATACTTTTTTCAATACTGATAAATGCTTTTTATTGACCATATGATTGATTTCTCAATTTTAATATTATGCAAGTACTTCAAGAATATTTGGTAGCTATAATTAATGATGATCCTAATGAATTAGACCATGATTAATGCTGATTTAATGTAATCATAAGTACATAAAATTTCCAGCTAAAACTTCACAGAAAAGGTTTTGGGCATAGGACATCTAATGTTATTGAAACTGATGTGAGTTCTCTGCTTATCTCAAGCTGCACAACTATAAACTCATGTTGAAAAGCATTAACCCAGAGGGCTTTTTGCTTTTTGTTTGTAACCTTAACCTTGGAAACAGACTGTGATTGTTCATGCTCTGGTTGTCAATTACTAAATCACACTACTCCATGCCTTTGAGACTGACCACTTTCCAACATCTGTGGTACATTTTATTTAGTCTGCTACCGGCATCAACCAAGTTCAAATAGATAAGTAGATATAAGTAAGTAAGTAAGTAACTAAATAAATAAATAAATAAATAAATAAAGGCATATAAAAGATATAAAAGCAAATCATCATAGTTCTTATAAAGATATTGTCTTGTCAAGGATGATGAAAGCCAGCTACATTTTACTATTTCTTCCATCAAGAAAAACTAATAATCTAGCAAACCAATGTAGCAAATGGGAGAAACCATTTAACTGACATGCATTACTGATTCTTCAAATACAAGAAAAGTAGACATAAACCCCCACTTCTTCCCCCACTTCCCCACCCCCCGCCCAATAGTAGCAATTTAGAAAGGCACTAGGTATTGCCATCCACATGGCAGACGTTTAATACATGTTGGACAATGATGGGTTAAATATTAACAATTGCTGCTATAAAAAGTTACTCCCCTCCTCCAGTGAATCAAACCGTAACACCTCAACCCTGGAAAAGTCATTTTGCTCTGATTTCATGACCTTCTTTGGCTAACCCCCCCTTTGTCTTCCTCTTTACCTTTTTTTCTTTCCTTCTTATTCCTCATGGTTATTTTGGCTCCTCTGTAATGGCCTCAGGTGTTTGGGTCTGTTGGGAACCTCAGCCACCCCAAGCCTATTGTAGCATCAACCTTTTTAAAAGTAGTCCCCGTGTGCCAGGGACACGTGCTCTGTGTGAGCAGTGCAGCCTCCCCCGACGTTTCTGCAGAGAAGGGACCACTGCCGGAGGAGTGGTTAGCTAGCAGAGCTGAGTCTTTCCTCAGAAAAGTGGGTGTAGTCACGCAAATGTGCTGAAAAATAACAGGTGTAAGTGGGTTGGTGACCCATCTTTCTCCGTGTGCCTGTTAGTATGGAAACTGCACATGCACAAGTGTGTCCTTCCACAGGCAATGTCCCTTGAGGGGCCAGTTGAAATTCCCTGGAGTTGGAAGGTAAGCAGATTGTCTCTGTCTCTCGCATGTCTCTAAAGGCCTAAAGTCATATGGTCTGATAAAAGTTAGCATGTTCTTAAGCAGAGATGGGTTAAGTAAACCATAGTAAATTATATAATGGACGGCAACACAACTATAAATACTCATGTGGTAGAAGAATATATTGGCATGGGAAACAGTTACTGACAAATGGTTACGGCTATTAAAACTGTTGATCCAAGGATGCACTATTTGGGTAAAACTTCTGATAAAACCATGAGATCATATTTTCTCTTATCTGAGGTACACCAATTTATTCTATGTATTGAATATGAGTTATTATAATTTAAGAAAATATAAATAGAATTTTATGCATTTTAGAATCAAGGTACAGTATATTAATCTGATATAAAATACATGTTATGTTTTTATGTTGAATGCTGCATAGTACATTGTAATGTCTTTTGTATGATGTTGCAAATTGTCTATGTTGTGTATTAAATTATATGTATTATAATTGTATTATATGTTTTGTTATATGTTATATAAATGTGTCTTACATTTTATATAAAGACTGGCATGAAATCACATTTGAAGGTTTTTTTCTTTACCTTTTTGAGTGTTCTGACTTTTTTCTGCCTTCAGCAGGTATTACTTTTGTAACTGCAAAAAGAAGTTTAAACTTTTAAAAATTGAATAGCTAGGCCATTAAATAAATCAAACAGCCAATATGTTTGCATTTTTTCTCCTCTCCTGATAATAAAAACGAGACAAGACTGTGGGAGTGCAGCCGAGATATCTCCCTTGGAAACCCTCCTCTGGGGATCTGCAGAGTCTAACATGCTGTGTGCATAGAGCCCTTATGGGAACTGGGGAGGCGAATGTGGAACAGGCTTAGTAGCCAAAGTCAGGCTGTTTTCCCACAGATGGAGCCTGGAAACCTGCCACGGCTGGGTTCGGGTCCGCACCGGCCACCATCCATGTGGGTGCACTCACCCCTCCGGGAGTGAGCGGGTCTCTCAGGCTGGCTGTCCCTCGGTCAGTGTCAGTAATGGAGGCAGCTGCTCCTGGTCCTGGAAGCTGGTCCCAGCCTGCTGACTACAGTCATCACATCTCCTCCTCTTCTCAGAACACAACTGCAGGTCCCAGTGGGACCCTGCCCATTACTCCTGTCTTTTTAGAATGCGGGCAGCTGTTGTTGCCCTCTCTGTTGGAGGCCAGCTGGCCCTCTCTCGTTTGCCATCGCTTCATCTCCCTTCCCTTTCACTTTCCCTTCCATCCACCGGCAAACCCCCATCTCCCTAATAGTGCCTGTCTTACTTGACATTGGGATTTATCTGACCACTTCTCATGAATCAAGATAAGTTTACAGAGGGGGGGATAATAAAATCCACCTTTATTTAAAAGGCAAGGGGAAGGAATTCAGCCATGCTGTTGAGCAAATATGTAATTGCAGAATTTGGACTATCGACCAAGGCTGGTCTGGCTTCCATTGCACTCGCTTATTGAATATACTGTCAAAGTAAAGTGTCTCAGCAAAGCTTTATTTAGCAGGATTAAAACCAGAAGCATGAATTTGACTCCCAGTATCAGACGGCCAAGATGGAGCTGGCCAGGCAAGGCCAGGGAGGAGACCCAGGGAAGAGGAAGATTTCACAGGCTCTGCACAAGTGGTTGAAGAAGGCAGTGTCCAAGTCCAGAGAAAGCAGCAGAAGACAGTCACTGGCAGATCTCCAGACACTTGACACTGACACTGGGCTTCTGCATCACTCAGTCAAGGGCAGAGATGTAGGAGCGAGAAGCTTGACTCCAAGTACACAAGGCAGGTTGTGAGGAGAGAAAAGTGAGAACAGGGCTGACCAGGGAAAGACTCGAGGCAGTTGGCCTCATGCATCAAAGGAAAGTCAAAGACAGAGAATCTGGACGAAAGGAATGTAGGAGAAGGAAGGGGAACAGAGTGGCTGTTGAGGCAGAAGAGCAAACTTAATTTCAAATGGAGCAAGGGAACTGTATTGTTTTTGTCTTTTTTCCATTAGTAGGAATCTGAGATATGAGGAAAAAGTTTAAAAATAAACCAAGAGCAATTAGAAATGTGTCACAGATACATCTCTGAAAAAGTCTGAGGAACAGCCCCCACTAGAGCTCTGGGAATAATGACGACCTGTTCTTGCCGCCCCCCTCTCAGCCGCGTGGATGAGGGAACAATTTGCATAGACTGAAATTGGAGGAGCACAGGGGACGTTGGCTTCCACATTAAGTTACCAATGACACTAGCCAATTTTTCTTTCTGAAGTTTACATTTCTGTTCAGAAAATTCTGTTAAAACAGCTGTTGTATATTTCAGATGTTCCAGTCATACCGATCAGTGGGGGAGAGATTGGAGTAGGACACCAGTTTCTTAAATTTCTTTAACTTATGCAACTACTTCTGATGGGAGTATTTATTTACTTATGTATTTATTTATTTTTTACTTGAAATAATGCATGTATTTTACAAGAGATAACATGAAACCAATGCATTTGTAATGGGAATAGCAAGCCAGTATTGAAATAGGGTAGGGTTTTTTTTGTCTTGTTTTGTTTTGTTTTATTGTTCAAAATATTTCAGATGACTCTTTTTCTCCCCATTGACCCATTCTACCCCACCCCGCCCCACCCCCAGGCCCTCACCTAATAGGAATATTTAAATTGGTAGGTCATGAAAAAGGGTATTATGCAAGTATTTCTTCATAGAAATGAAAAGGAGTGAGCTGCCTTTATGTGCAGGAAGTTTCAAAGAGAAGGGAAGGTGGGAGGGGGTGAGTGGGGAGAGATTAACCAAAGAACTTATATGCATAGCCCATGGACACAGACAATAGTGTGGGGGAGGCCTGGGCAGAGGCAGGGGCAGGGTGAGGGAGTCAATGGGGTAGAAAAGGGGACATCTGAAATACTTTCTACAATAAAAATAAATTAAAAGAAAAAAGGAATCACATAGCAATGGTATAAGAACATTTAGAAAAAAGAATAAGAACTATTTAAGTTAAATCAATTGCACACAATTATTTATTGAACACCTGCTATATGCTAGAACTATATTGGGTGCCACTCAGGCAACATTGAATCAAATCAATGGCATTACACTCATGCACTCAGAGTTAGTAGAAAAGATAGACTTGTAACAGGATCTCCTTAAAGTTCAGAGTATAAGGTGGCACGAAGGAAGCAATTCTCAACTCTTACCTGCTTACTATGCATTTATCACAGTGATAAGAAAATTTGAGTAGAATTTCAGGGAGGATACTAAATTGAATAGCTTTGATCATGTTAACATTGAGATGCTTTTTATTTTTTTTACATCAGTCTAATGAATAAAAGCCATTGGACATAACCCATTCAATCTATTTATGGCTCCTGTGGCAGAAAGTAAACTTACATTCATTTTTTTTTTTGTAGCCACAGAAGTGTTTATCAGATAAGTTTGTAAATGATATAATGGTTTTCTTTTAAAAGGAGTCTCAGAATTTTTCCTGCAACCCATTTTTCTACATATAATCTCACATCTAGAGACCTAAAACAGACATTCCTTGAAATGTTTTATTTTATATCCATTAAAAAATATGTCATTGCTTATTCACAATGCCTCGCCCCTTGTGCAGCTGTGTTGCCTGAAGCAAGATAGGGATAAATGTTCTAACCCACATATAAGGTTGAGTTTCAACTTCAGCACACGTCTGACCCTCTGTGTTTAACAAAATGCAGCCTTAGTAGTCATCACCTCTTGCCAGAGTTTTTCAATAAATGAGTTACGTTCTCCTATAATTAAGTCCCTTTGGTTGCTTTGTACAATTCTCTAAAGCTTTCTTCTTTCTTTTGCTTTTTCCTGCATAAACATTTTAGAAGAATATGCCATGGAAACACATTACTTTTATCATAGAAAATACTAATTAAACACTTGAGAAAAATGGTTATTTCTCTGTACAAAATTCATAATGATTAATAGATTCATACAATAACTCTCTGTAAAAAGAAACTTAGTCTAAGTAGCCCATTAGTCTAAGGATTATAAGAATAAGAACATTTTAAATTACTATTATAGATCTTAGAATGTTAACAGAAGTGTAAGTATTATATCAACCTGCCCATTATTATAATAAAGTAATATGAAAACTTATATAAAATACACATCCAGGTCTATCAAAAAGTAACACTGATTATTAAGGGTTTGTAAAATGCCAAGGCAGAATGGTGTTATTCAGGGTCCACGTATCCAACATGCAGTATCGTGAGCTGTTAAGATTTGATAGAGATGGCATTATATGACCATTGGAATGAAAATTTTCTAATGACACCTGGAAACATTAGATGAATTGAAATATCATGATAGCAAAACATTCATGTAATGATTAGATTTTCTTCCACAAGTGGAAGTTTTCTTGTCAGCTGAACCTAAGAATGTTTCCATGAAACAGAGACAAGTAACAATGATGAAATAATTGAAAAGAGAAAACAGGAGTTTTTCAAATGAAGGTGAGAAAATGAAACTTTTTTTATTATGCACCTTCCAAAGGCATACAGCAGGCAGTAATTATCACTGTTGGTATAAAGTTATCATTTTACAAATATTAGACCTATCTCTGGTGCCATGCCAAATGCTGGGCAATTTCTTTCTTCAGGAAAGTAATAGCCAACATAAGTTTTATGACTTGCCAGAAGTGTTCAGTTATCATTTATTACAAAGTTTCTAAAAATTAATTTCTATAATAGTAGCTTGCTACATGTAATATAGATTTTAGTTCACAATCTCAGATGTACATGAAACGTGATATTGTGATTTTATGGTAATTTAATTTCTATTTTAAGTCACGATTTCACTGGATGATAGAAAATTAATTTCTTAGGATTTTACATAGTGTTGAGGCATTGGACTTAAGGGTACAAACAGTGGTGTGTTAGTCAACCTACTTTCTGGGGGGAGGGGAGAAAAAAGAGCCCTGCTTGGTAGTGTTTGCCAATTTCCATAGTGTAAGTACTCCTGTAAAGGCCAATTTCATATTACCTTTCCCATCACTGAAGGTAGAGAGATGGGAAGAAATATACACAGTTGGTTTGTTGATGCCGGTGTGAACCAGCTCCCACACAGCAGTGTCACGGAGCTGTCCTCAGTGTCATCAGTTGTCCTGTTTCCAGCTTGGTCTCCATCTTCAGGTCACTCCCACTTGAAGCCTCTCCTGATCTTCCCCCGTTCTGTATTAGGTCCACAACACTTTCAGTTAAGCAAGAAATGTTCTACTAGATACTGAAAATTTTTATGAGGCTGACTCAAGCCTAAGCGTATGAAATAGACATTTCTTCTCCAGCACTGGGAAGGGAACTGAGGAACTGGTGATTCTACAGCTAGAGCTCTGTGCTTTTAGATCCTCAAACTCATCTAGTCTTCCTTTGTCTTCTTGGGGCAGTGAGTCAGCAATGGGATGCCTGCAAGTTTTCCGCTCTCCTTGATTCCCAGGGGATACCCTGTACCTTTTCCCTTGCCCCAAACATCTTTTACCTAGTACCTCTTTTACTTAGTTTCACCAGAGGTCAAAATAGAAACTGCTTCGTCATGTATTCTTCCAAATGTTTTCATTTTGCCCCAAACCTTAGGTTTTGGATACTCCAAAGCCATGAGTTTTATTCCTTTGTAATCTGCATTTTTCAGTGACATGGTGTGCTTTAGATGCCAGAGCTGGGGAAGGTTCATGGGATATGAGATACAGGAGAAAATTGTCTGTTAATATTTTTAAATATTCCCCTCACCTATCTCCTCTTCTGTTAAAGTTGGTTCTGGGCACTCTAAGTAAATGAATATAATACACACATACAGAATGCATATATATACATATGCATATATGTATGTTAAGTTTATTTATAACTTCCATAATATAGTCATTTATCCTTGGAAGTCGTGGCTTGTAGCTCCTTCCTCATACAGGAGTCTCTCTTTCCGTGCACATCACAAATTGTCAGCCCTCCTGTACTGAAAATTTAAAACTATATTGAAGATTTAGTTATGAAAAATCTGAATATTACATGGAAAAGAGTTCTGAATGTTGAGCTTCTCTCAGTTCTTCTTTGGTCCCAATACCGGTGAATGTTGCGCTCTGGTGTCCTCTTGTTCTAATCCTCCATGGAATAAATATTTCCCAACTTTTAACTGTTCCTTATAGACCAGAATTTTGAGATTTGTCCCTTTTATGTTCCTTTCTTTAGACATATTTATTTGGCACAGAAGACAGAATGGATACAATACTCAAAATGTGATCCAACCAGCACCACGCAGCCTAATGGTACGAGGAGAATCTTTCTTCTGTTGATTTGGATTTTACATTGCTATTAATAAGCCTAAATTCATTTATATCATTAATTCCTACCTTTAAACTTTGTCTGCTACACTCCCAGGATCTTTTCTTTTCTAAATCATCTACAGTGCAGACCTACCCAGGATAGTGAAAGAATATGGGCTCTGGGGTCAGGCCAGCCTGGGCTCAGATCCCAGTAATGTCGCTTGCAGTTCATTGAATCATCACTTATTTAGCCTGTCCTAGCACCTCTGATTAATTGAGGCAATTCTAGTGAAAGTCCTTGGTACAGCGTGTGCATTCAGTAAACATCCCCCCACCCTTTTTCTCCTAGATTTTACATTTATCCCTGTTAAAATCACTGAATTTCATCTTGGGTTTGGCTCAGATGTACACACACTAGGAATAGCCTGGAATCTCCATCTAATGCTTTGTTCAAGTTACTCAGGTTAAATCAACACTATCTGTTGTACATGTACTGTGTGCAAAGCAATGAACTGCTGCTAAAGGTAATGAAAGGGATGGAAGGTAGTTTTTAGATATAAATATTAATAAAGCACGGTCTCTATCCTCAAACAATTTAGACTCTACTGGAGGATATCTCTATGAAAAGAACAGACATGGTGGAAATAGAGCAGAGGTATGTGCACCGCTGCGTAGGAACATGCAGGAAGAAGTCGTTAAATAAATGTGAATGGAGTGGGTAGGTGGAGGAGACTGTTTTCAAACTGATCCTTGAGTGATGAATGAGAGGCAGGGAGAAGGTCCCATTCTGGAGGGAGTGGGAGCATAGAACAGAGATTAAGATTAAAATCTCACCAAGGAGTGGTGATAAATTGGATATTTTTGCATCATAGGCCTGGGAAAGGAGGGGCATGTGCCATCCTTAATTGATGACCAGGCCTAAATTAGCCTTGGTCACTGTATTTGGAGAGATGAACTGAAGTCATAAGTCTCTGGGATTACAGAGTGGTTTTCCTATGATACTTAAAATTAACTTTTGGTTTCTAAAAGAAAAAAGTGTTTGCTGTATATAGTGCAAATAATCTCTAGCTGCTCTATACAATGTTTGTTTCTGATTTTCTTATGTCCTCATATTCATAAATATCTCAAGAAATTAGCTTAATTTAAAATGTTCTTTTAAAAAAATTGTTCTTTAATTGTCCAGCGGGAGCTCTATTAAGCTGGCTCCTTATTTCCTCTGAAATAATTGTATCTTTTTGTTTAATGCACTTCTTTACTTTCTAGCACAACAAGATTTTCTAGGCTCTTCTTTTCCCTTCCCTGGGCCAGTCCTAAAATAAGCTATGGCTAGTGGGAACTGGTGTTCAGAAACCAAGGTCTAGATGCCAGGAATGTTTGTTTTTACTGGAGTGTCCTTGCTTTCAGGCCTTCTCTGCCGTACATTTATATATTTATAAATGTGTGTGTGTATATATATATATGTGTGTGTGTGTATATATACATATACATATATGTCAGCATACAGAAATCAGTTGTGTTTCTATACACTAATAACACCTGAAAAGGAAATAAAGAAATCTATCCCATTTGTAATAGCATCAAAAACAACAGAATACTTCAGAATAAATTTTACTAAGGAGGTGAAACATCTGTACACTGAAAAATGCATGACTTTGGTGAAAGAAATTGAAGAACACACAAACGAATGGAAAGGGATCTCTGAAACTTGGATTCACCTTGGATGGGAGTACATGAGGTTTTCAGAGAAAAGAGTGTAGAGTGAGAAGGCAGTTAGGCGGAAATCTTGGCAATATAATTAGTGGAGAAAAGGCAGATAAAAACAACAGAAGATGAACCAGAAGTGTGACACATCATGAAATCAAGCAGAGAGAGAGGAAGGGGAAAGTGTCCAAGGCAGGCCTGGAATGGGACAAGGAGTGGCAGTACCCCTCCTACCCCATGTCCACATTCTTTGTCACCTCTTTTTCTGCTGGGCTTCATAGCCAGGCCAATGCACATCCATGGATCTGAAGAAGCACTCTGTGTTTGCTGTTTTTGTTCCTCCAGCCCTGAGTACAAAATGAGCATTATGAAAAGAAAAACCAAGACTCTATATTTCTTCCCAGAAAAACAACAACTACCACCACAAAAGCTTTTTCCCAGGAAAGGAATTTTCATAGTTAATCAGAACTAGATTCTTGTTTACTCAGCTACTGAACACTTTAAGTTTTTGGAAAAGCCTGTTTAACTGCAAAATAAATATTTTTTCTTGCTAAAATGAGGCAAAGGGACTATATTAGATAAAACTTTTCACTCCATCTCCTTATCTGATCATTGTTTCCCAAAAACAATATCCACTGGGCCCCTATTTGGGGGTCAATGTTAAGCATTTGTTTCTTTTATGATTTCACAATTAGGGACTCTGAACTATTTGTAATCTGCCTTGACCTTTCCTTCCCATAGACAGCCTCTAGTATACTATACAGCCAAGGAATAATAGAAAAATAGGAATCATCGTGCCATATTATTATTATCTAAACCAGCACCCAGTGCTTCAGCACAGTACCTCTTTGGTAATGCATCCTGGAGCATGTAATTTTAACTTGAGTTCAAAGGGGAGCTGAGCTACCCATTTCCCCTTTTCATATAAATTGTAGGACCAGCAATCTCAGGTCCTGGAGTCTCAGAGAGGGAAGAATGGCTCTGCTGGCCTCTCTAAAAAGTAGAAGATTAGAGGTTGAAGACTGAAGGTGAAGGCTGGGGAAGAAAAAGAGAGGAAACAAAAGACCACCTGGAGTTGCCTTGAGCAGGCAAATGTGACCAGGTCTGCTTCCACATGCACACTGGAGCCACCAGGGAGGAGAGTGGGGTCTGGGTGCCTGCCTTTTAGGTAGAATAATTTACCCTACTAGAAAAATATAACCCAGTGAATATCATAGGCTCAGGAGAGGCAAGGTAAGATGAGCAGCTCATCTCCCTTAGGAGAAACACAAAAACGGGCATGGGTGAAGCCGACTTGCCATGGAGTGAGAATCAGTAACAGCCCCTTGCCTACTGAAGCTATATACTTTTCCAGTCAAAAAGTCTTTTTGTCAGTTAGGGAAAAAAAAAAAAAAAAAGGCTCTTATGATAGGCTGGAGAAATTTATGGGAAATCAGAGAATTAATTTCTCTTTACACAAATCAGAGACATAATTTGCTTCTAAAAGCAAAGATTTTGATTTAATCTCACAGGGCATGGGTATCTATACCAAAGTAGAGAAAATACTATCATTTGTTAGATGCATAACTAGTTTTAGGATCCTACCCTGTAAAATGTCTATGAGTAGATTAATGTCAAATTGGAAGGGCATCAAGAAAATGATACTACACATGCTCAGTTCTGTGCTCAGCCTCTTCCATGTTCTAACTGGGAGCCATCTGAGCAAATACTCCTAGGTGAGGCAACTTTGCAAAGAATGCTGCCCTTAATGAGCATGCTCAGCTTTTCAGAAGAGAAATGTAGAACTAGAGTGACCTTGTAAACTGAAGAATTATTAGAAGAGGTTCACAGAGGATAATTGCCACATAATACACCTGAGAAAACAGACTTTGCACAGGTTCAATAGGCAAAGGTTTGACACAGTATGAGTTAGATTGGAAATTAGAACACAGTGGGTGACAAGCTTGCTTTATATCTGCAATGAAGCCCTGTCTACAATGTAAAAATCAAGCATGACATTGCATGTATTAAAAAAAAAATTCAGTTAGTCTAGACATTGTCTCGGGGAAAAGTCAGTCAGAACAGTATTAGCATGTGTTTAACAAAATAGTGAAGGTGGTACAGTTCACAAAGAAGAGCTGCAAAGATTCTTTATTTCAGTATCACACCTGAAACAAATATAAAAAGAACAAGGTTGATTTTGTTGGCAAAAAATAAAACTAAGGAGAAATTTTATAGTCATCTAATAGATTAAGGGTTGTTAGACAATGGTGACAAGCAGTTCTCTTGGTCCACAGTGGATTTAAAAAATCAAAGAAAATTGGCTTAAATGACAACAACTTGAGAGAGATTTATTATCACCTCCCTATTCAGCCAAACTTGAAAAATTCACGATTTATTTATGAAGTGCAATTTCTTATTTGATTAGTATATATGTATGTGTATATATGTGCTAAATGCATGCCCTGGTCATATTATTCAAGGTGATTTTTTTTATTTTTAAGCCCAAGTCCTGTCTTACAGTACTTAACACAAAATTACTTGCAGTTAAGCCCTCAGTATGGTCTTTGGATGTTATAATAAACAACAGAGATTTTCCTGTCTTATAGCTGGTGACCATCAGTCAGGTGTTGAATTTCATTCCCCAAAGAAATCCACTCTGTTTTTATTTTAAGAAACTTTAGGCTTCCTTGGATATTGATTTAAAGAAAGAAGTCAAATAGAAAATTAGCTCCCATGTGAATGTGTTTGCTTTCATGAGAAAGTACTTTAGGTTAGGCATTATTGTCATATTTAAAGTGGTCACAGTCTATTATGCAAATTAACTTTTCAAGATCTAAATCATACCAAAGCATACAGTATCACATTCTTGTGTACTATAGACATTAATTTTTATTTGCTATGTGCATATTACAACTCTCATGTAACTAGTTTACGAAGTTATATAATTTGCCAATTTAAATGCTTTTTTATTTATTAATTTTAGAGAAAGATTAGAAGGGAGAAAGAGAGAAAAAAAGAGAGAGAAAAACATCTATTTGCTGTTCCACTTATTTATGCATTCATTGACTGGTTCTTGCACGTGCCCTGACAGCGGGATCAAACCCTCAACCTTGGCATATCTGAACAGTGCTCCAACCAACAGAGCTACCTGTCCAGGGCTTAATGCTTTTTAAAGATGTGTTTATGTAAGGAGTCTTAAAAAATACATGAGTTGTCCCAGGATGGCCTTCCAGTTAATCTTAAGGAAGGTAATGGCCCGGCTGGCATGGCTCAGTGGTTGAGCATAGACCTAGGATCCAGGAGATCGCGGTTTGATTCCCAGTCAGGGCACATGCCCAGGTTGCGGGCTCCATCCCCAGTCAGGGGTATGCAGGAGGCAGCCAGTCAATGACTCTCACTCATCATTGATGTTTCTCTCTCTCTCTCCCTCTTCCATCCTCTCTCTGAAATCAATAAATAAAATATTAAAAATAAATAAAAATAAATAAATAAAATAAACAGGAAAATGGATTCTTATGGTCTGCAAAAGTTAGCACTTTGGTAGGAAAATGGAATGTGGAGTATCTTTTTAGTTCTGTGTTTACTATGTTATTATCAGTACAAATATATTAGGTTGACATGACATGATTGATTCAATATAACTGATAGTTCATAGGATAATGGGTACATAGATAGAAATATAGATGATAGATAGATGATGATAGATAGATGATAGATAGATAGATAGATAGATAGATAGATAGATAGATAGATAGATAGATAGATGATAGATAGATAGATAGATGATAGATAGATAGATAGATAGATAGATAGATAGATAGATAGATAGATAGAGATAGATGATGATAGATAGATGATAGATAGATAGATAGATGATAGATGATAGATAGATAGATAGATAGATAGATAGATAGATAGATAGATAGATAGATAGATAGATAGATGATAGATAGATGATAGATGATGATAGATAGATAGATAGATAGATAGATAGATAGATAGATAGATGATAGATATAGATGATAGATAGATGATAGATAGATAGATAGATAGATAGATAGATAGATAGATAGATGATAGATAGATAGATAGATAGATAGATAGATAGATGATATAGATAGATAGATGATAGATAGATGATAGATAGATGATAGATAGATGATAGATAGATAGATAGATAGATGATAGATCGATAGATAGATCGATAGATAGATAGAGATAGATAGATAGATGATAGATAGAGATAGATAATAGATAATAGATGATAGATTGATGATGATGATAGATTAGATAGGTGATAGATAGAGATAGATAATAGATAATAGATGATAGATTGATGATGATGATAGATTAGATAGGTGATAGATAGGTGGATGATAGATAATAGATAGATGATAGATTAGATAGATAGATAATAGATGATGATAGATAGATAGATAGATGATTGATGATAGATGATGATAGATAGATAGATGATAGATAGATAGATAGATAGATAGATAGATAGATAGATAGATAGATAGATAGATAGATAGATAGATCATAGATAGATATAGATAGATAGATGATAGATAGATAGATATAGATAGATAATAGATAGGTGATAGATATAAATGAGATAGATGAGATAGATAGGTAGGTAGGTAGGTAGAGATTTTATACATCTTCCTCTCCAAACTCTTTGTTTGTAAGTAAGGAAGAGAGGACCAGAGAGTTCAAATTGCAGGTTAACACTTAGCCCAGGCTAGACTTTGGAATTTTTTACTTGTATTTGTAATGTGTAGTGTTGTAAAATAAATTATTATTTAATAATGCTAGAAAACAGAGATTCATCATCTTCTTTTGTAACTTTGCATCTTTTTAATAGGGTAAAACAATCATTTTAAATTAGTAAGACAGTTCTAGTTTTAGGATTTGCTACTAAATTTTAATCCAGAGAACCTGACACCATTGAAGTTTATAATGGAAATTCTAACAGAGTTTTAAGTTACCACTGTGAGTCTCTGTCATGAAACCATTCATGCAACGAACATGATTCATTTATCTACAATGTTATCAACATTGGCCTTAAATTAAATCGTCATACAATTTAACAAGAAACAACAATACAACAGCCATGATTTATTTGTGAATTATATATGACATAATCATAAAAACATCAGGGCACAGACCCAAAGTTTTGCATCTTTATAATTCTTTAAATTTTTTTCATTTGTCATTTATAAAAAAAGTCAGAGTAATTTCACATGACATCAATATGCATAGAATACAGTGTATATAACAGTTAAACTCTTCTAAAATAGTTCTTATAACCAACAGTAATAAAGCAATAAATCAAGAAGCTCATTAATGCAAAACCATTAATTTTCTTTTTTTAATATTATGAGATTCCATTTTAATTTCAACTGTGGATGGTTGATATGGGTGCAATTTTTATACCAGTTGATACAGAATGATTACATTTTGTTTATGTTAAATAATTCTCAAGGTTTAATAATTTTTTGAATGTTACTCAACATTCTATTAATAAGAATAATGTTCCAACAAATTTTTGATTCTTATAGTGTATCCGATGTTTGCCAGGCTTTGCAATAGACAAAGCATAGACTTTGCCCTCAAGGTGCCTGTGGTTTAAAGAGAGACAAACATAGACACAAATAAGCATCATGCAGTCTCACAATCACAATGATTGAACTAGGATATTTATTATCTAGAAATTTTGGGATGTGAAGGTATCACAGCATGTGGCCTCTTGACATGCTGGCCAGCTGGTCTTCACATTTTAACATGCAGATTCCTCTAAGAAATGCTTCTTGACTCTCTGCCCCACCCCAATGCTCCTACCACATACATCTATGTATTATCTAGTCAATGACTCACAGATGTCTAGCATTTGGAGGAGTGGTACTCAATAAACATTAATCTAATGAGTTATCTTAACTTGCTTTTGCTGAAAAGCAGGTTCTTTACAATGTAAGTCTGGTAGAAACTTTAGTTGAGGAATGTGTTTCCTGCAGACTCATGCTCATCAGAAAATAAAGTATGTAACAAAATGATATGAACTATCAATGAATGCCTGACCTATCAATGAATAAGGCTACTTGCTGGTCCCTACCAGTCATATGTAGAGAAAATGCAGAGAACAAATATATTTATATTATTTAACTTCTAATGTTCAATGAAGACCTTTTCCTGGTAGCCAAACATGCTACCACTGGTCCTCAGGCAAAGTGAACAAAATAAAGTAAATAATGTTAATTCTTTGAATCCACCAGCCCCTCTAGACCCACTCCCAATTCCATAGCCTATATGCACATATCTGAGAAGTTTGAGGAAATGAGAGTCAGGAACATATATGTATGGCTTCCTTCTGGGTAATCCTGATAATGGAGACAGTGGGTGGATTTCCTCCCAAGGTTGGGGGTGATTGTGAATATATTGCTTCCTCTCCCCTGGTATTTGCTGTTTAGAAGAACTACAGATCCTGCTAGATCTGTCAGGCAACAGGGAAGGACAACAGAAAGAAAGTAAAGTGACAGAGCCAGGTGGAAGAAGGTAAAGACTATTCCATATTTGCAAGGTGAAAATTCCAAGTTACTACAGACATAGAGTGAGGGCAGGTATTAGCTGTGAGAATAAATGTATTGTTGTCAACCAAAAACCTGCCCAGGAAGGCAAGGACATCTAATGAATAGAGCTCTGATTGGTAGAAAACTCATGGTTGGCTGGTAGGGAGAATTGGGGCAGTCGAAAAAGCCCAACCATGCCTTATCGGGAAAACTCTTTACAATTAGTTACTGAGAAGGCCCAGATGGATGTTTTATGAGTGTCCAATGTCCTTCATGAGAGAGCCAGCAGTAGGCTCCATCCACACTAAGAGGGGCAATCACCAAGGCCTTAGAATTTGGGTATTATCAACAGAGCCCTAGGACAGTACTGGGTTTTGGCCTTGCCCTTCCTCCAAAATCTCCTTTCTGTAACTGTGTACAGTTGTGCAAGAACACCATACAACCTAGAAGAGGCAGCTTTGCATTGAACAGCACACACAATAATAACGCCTACTTTAAACTAGAATTTTTTTGGATTGCAGAGAATTTATTAAAACTGTAGGAGTAGGCGGGGAGCCCAAGAGTCAAAGAAAGCATGTCAGGTACAAAATAAAGCAAACTCCTTGTTTATAAACATCTGATTTGTAAAAGTAAAATGTATTCTTGTTACGTGCTAGAGGAATATTTATCATTTTGCTTTTGGAGCATGTGGGAATTAATTATTTGGAATAAAAAGGTTTGGGACAGAGTCCCAGTTCCTCAATTCTGGGGGAGGAAAACCAAAGATAAAAATTAAGATTAATCAGGGAAGGCCATGCAGCTGTGTAAAAATATGAAATATCATTTTGTGTTGTAGACTTTTCTGCTAAATCCTCTCACCAGTTCACTGAACTTTCTCAAATGAATCCCAAAGGCCTATTTGCCCGCCCCTGCAGGTGCCCATCTTCTTTGAAACTTGTTCATATCAATAATTGTGAATAACCCCTGTGGAAAGAGAAACAAAAAGGGCAAGAACCATTCAAGATTTAAAGAATATCTGTAGAGGCAGTGTTTGTGAGAGGAGAAATTGAGGAATTGGCTCCAGACTGGGGAAAAAAAGAAGGAAATCCATAGGGGAGGGTGAGGAGACATCTTTATGGCCCAGGAAATGGAAAACTTTGCTTGAGAGTTCCAGAGACATGAATCTGGGAGCTGACTCAGAGCCAAGCTGCATTCAGAGCCAGCAGATGGAGAAACATTTTTATTTTTAATCATTCTGTAGTACACTGGTTCTGAAAAATGTGAAACCTGGACCAGCAGAATCATCTGGAAACCTGATAGAAATGCACATTCTTGGGCCTGACACGAGATCTCCTGGAGCAGAAACTCTGGTTAGAGTCTAGCAATATGTGTTTAACAAACTCTGCAGGTGATTCTGATACACACTCAAGTTTGAGAACCACTGCTCCATGATGAAGGGTATTGGTAATAAAGCATGTCTTGAGTACTTCCCTCTCATCTTTGGCATTTCTTCTAACCTGCTGCATTCTTTCTACAAATGTGATACTGGTGCTTTCATGAGCTGACTAGGAAGTGCCAACTAAAGGGACTGGACAGTGGTTAGAACACATACCTATTTTTGAATGGTCCTAATTAGTTTGTTACTAAAAAAATCTAGGTGTTGCAGTAGTCTAGTTATCACACTAGGGATAACAACCAGGTATGAGTAATGATAACCATGTCACAAATGCCAGCTGGACTAAAGATGCCATTGATTATAAGACACAAGTAAAAGGTAATAAAAGTGCGAGATGTTAAAAAATTTTTATAAAGCATTAGAAATGATGAATTATGACAAAAAAGAAGAGCAATATATGGATTTACACTTACAATTAATATAGACAAGGTAACACTAGTAAGAAAGCAAAGCAGGCACTCACTGCACTAGGGACAAGACCCAGTTCTAGAACAGACACTAAGACATAAATCTAGGACAACATCCAAAATGTTGGGATACTGGCTCCCTTGGCTATGCATTCTGAAGCCTTCAGTGAGACAAATCTATGGGTAGGAGGTTTGTGTTCTGCTGTGGGAATTAGGACTATCCATTCAGGTCTGTGCACAACATCAGGAGAGGGACAAAAGTCCCACATATTGGAATATTGGGAATGGGAGGCCACTAAGGACCAAAAGAATGAAGGAGGTCATCCAGAGGCACCATAGACTTACTACTTCTTTCACAATTCTGCCTTCAGATAGCTTCATCTATCTCCACCTGGACCCAGATAAATGAGAACTATAAAGATAACATTTTTTATTCTGCCCATAGAGAGATTTATATGCCTCAATGGGGATTATCAGCACAGTTGTATATATTGGGCATAAGGGCAGTGTCTTAGTCTGTTTGGGTTGCTTTAACAAAGTACAACAGACTGGGTGGCTTATACACAACAGAAATTTATTTCTCACAGTTTTGGAGGCTAGAAGTCTGAAATTAGGATGGCAGCATGGTTGGGTTCTGGTGAAAGTTCTCTTCCTGACTTGAGGACTGCTGACTTCTCATTGTATCCCTACCTTGTGAAAAGAGGGCTAGCTAGCTAGCTCTCTGACTTTTTCTAATAAGGGAATGAATCCCATTCATGAGGGCTCTACCCTCATCGTCTAAAGCTTACCTCCAAAAAGCTTACCTCCAAATACTCCCATATTGGAGAATTGCTTTTAACATATGAATTTGGGCATTGTTGAGGGTACAAACATTTACTCCATTGCAGGCAGCAATGCCTTGGCATACAGGTATTTTAAAATTAAAAATGGGGGTCAAGAAAGTGTCAACTAAAAATAAGTTTGAATCTCTGACCTAAGAACTAAACTGTCTTTCCTAAGTATATGACTTCAGTCGAAGAGGTCAGTATCTGTCCCTTTATTCTCTCACGTGCCACATCACACAGGGCATGTAGTAGCTAATTTTCTATTTGGTCACATGTTGGAGGTTTTGGAGAAAGGTTTATTACAAGTTTGCATCTCCTCATTTTAGCTTCTGAGGAAGCCTAAAATTTTTTAATTTGAAGGCCATACTCAATTCCATGAAAAATTAAATCTTTTATATTCTAGATAACTGCATGTTAAAATAGAATAATTCTTATGAGGATTTTTAGGAGAACTTTAAAATAATTGTATTAAATATTTTAATTAAGTAAAATGATATAAAATATAAAATTATTTTAATTAAATAAAACCAGTGAAAACCTATGGTTCACATAAAATAGGAATCATAATCAGCATGCTTCATATTTTCTTAAAAATTAATCCCATGCTATGCTAAGAGTGAATTAAGGACAGCGGCACTAATAAGACAAAACCGGGCCCCCATGAAACATATCAAAAGATTAAGCATATTGCTCCAAATGAAAGTCTTCAATGCCTAGCTATACTTGGTAGCAACATCTTTCTATAGAAGAAATAGTGGTGATTCTCAGTTGGTTGGTTATGATTAACCAATTAATCTTACAGGGCAGTTTTACGTTTCTAGTCCTGGGTCCAGTGACAGGCTCTGTGAACTTTTGCCAGAGCGTATCTTGCTGTAGAGTTGGGTTGTTGGATGCCACGTATGCCCTCCTTGCTTGCAGGAATGGCATGGCCTTGGCGAGGGACTCCGAAGTCTGTCTGTGCTCCTGCCTCAACTCTTTCCCTCTCTTCTATCAGTTTTAGCTTATGCATATGCCCTCAGGTGAATTTTTTATTTCATCCATTTTCAGAAGAAGCCTCCTTTTTTTAAAAAGAGGTGATAAAAATATAAAAATCTGCTGAGTGAAAAAGAGGAGGCCAACTTATGAGAAATTGGACATATTGGTAATACTGGCAGAGAAGTAGAATGGGAGAAGGGAAAGAATACGGGTTCTGGAGTTAAAGTGTCCAGGGTATTGATTCTGCCACCCAGGACCCAAGACATTACATAATCTCTCCAAGTCACGTTTTTTCTTCTGTATAATGGAGTTCATAATAGCTGCCATTTAGGATTATAAGAGGCATAATTTTTGTATGATAAGGTCACAAAATTTAATTCATCCTACAACTTTGATATGTAGAGAAAATGTAGCACTTTCAATTTATTTAATATTAATCTTCTCTGTCTCCTGAGGCCTCACTCATGTTTAAATGAAAAATAAATAGCAAATACCTATATTAAACATTGAAGTAATACTAACAGATAAACTCTCAAATCTTGGTGACGCCCTCTAGAAAATAAAGTGTATTTCTCACTCATGCAACAATCCAGTGTGGATGTGGTCTAGTGACTCTTCTAAGTGGTAACTCAGAGATCCAGACCTCCTCATCTTCTATTTCTACCATTGTCAGCACCCTCATGGTCACCTGGACATTAACAGCTACCTGGTAGATGGAGAAAAGGAGCTAAAGGGGGACATATTATATTAATACTTAGCCATCTAGGCCATTAAGAAATACACATTGCTTATAACCATTGATTATAACAGTGCAATTACTCACATCTCATTGATAACTCTTCAAGTGGTTCACCTACAAATAAGAGGAGCTAAGAAGATATCTCCCAATTATTTCTACAATATAAAAGGGTAGCACAATCTTTGCTATGAATGACCTCCTCCTCACTTTCAAATATTCAAGCACATCTCTCATGTAAAACTCACTCACCACTTCAAGAGAAACAATTCAAAGTTGACCCAGTTTCTGTAGCTTGCTCAAAGTCCAGGATTTCTGAATGATATGCTTAATACCCCATCAAGAGTATATGTAGCTTCATTTGGTCTGACAACTTATAAACTAAAAAGCAAGTTACCTAAGCATCCCCTCTAATCCCAACGTACATGCTCAACCAGTACACAGTGATGGAAGAGGGACAGAATGAGATCTGGGTTAAGAGCAACTGAGTGACAATGAGAAACAGTGAATGTCAATCTATAGCAAAGGTAAAATCTTGCTGGGAAGGCACTGGAAAGGCTTCCTAGTGTGGAGGCAGGGCAAGTTGCTAGCCTAGGTCCTGGTCTGCTCTCTTGGAAGACCCTCTTGTCCATGCTCTCTGTGGTCTCTGGCTCTGCCATCTGGGAGATTATCCCATGTTCATTACTCTCCATGCCGATGTTTGAAGTGGGCAATGGGAATTATGCCCTTTTCAGTGATTCAGTACTCTCATGCCTCTTGATACTAATGCAAGCTTAGAGGCCAAAAGTCTTTTTAAAGGCTTAAACAGTCAAAGGCATGTATCTTTGAAAGTATAATTACTTCAAAAACTTGGTAGATTTTTAAAAATCTATTTGCTTCCAGATAGCGCTATGTGACTGTAATCACAACACTCAAAGTTATTACCCCATGCAATTATAAAACAAAAATGTGTTTGCTTCTTCACTCCATACTTCCTTCTCTCAACTAAATATTATTTTGAGGTCATTGACTTGGATGGGAAGGCAAGGAAATAATGCTTGCCCACTCTCTGCACTATTCAAAAACCTCCTGAGATCTGAATAAAGTGAGGCACACAGAATGGGCCACACAGGTCTCCTCCAGTGCTGAGGGTAGGGGTGGTGCTTCTGCCTCTAATTTAATGCTTCAGGAGAGTAGGTACCCTTCCATGGGACTGCTGAGCCCATTAGACTATGGCCTTTTAGAGAGCAAGGCTGACTTATCAACTTTGCCTCTCCCACAACTAGCATTGCTCTGGGCACAGGGTAAATGTTTAATAATGTTTGTAGAATCAATATAAAATGAGCTATTAAAATAAATTGTAATATATCTGACTTTAATTCAGTAGCTCTTATGTGGTCCCTGAATCAGCAGCATCACCATTGCCTGAGAACTTATTAGAAATACAAATCCTGGGCCCTACTTCTGACCTACGGAGTCTGGGGTAGGACCCAGAAATCTTGTGTTTTCCTTTCAGGTGATTCTGACACACACTATAAAGTTTGAGAACCATAGCAGTAGTTCATTAACATTTTTCCTAAGAATGTCTAGGTTTAAAAACTTGTATCTACAAAGGAGCTAAGTCTGCATTTACTTTTTAAAGTAAAGGCCTATTGAATTTGATAAATAAGGAATTTCCTTAGAAATTTTTGAATTTTTTTTTGTTTGATGGGCAGCATGCAAAGATTCCATGAGTTTATGAACAATGTGTTTTGAACCCTGACATTTTGTAACTTTTCCAGAGACATCCTGTCATTGTTTTATATACAGAATTTCCATTGAGTTAGATGAAGTTGAGAGAATAGGTCAATAGCAGGATATGGACGCAGATTACCTAGGCAGAGACTATGTCGCCCCTCCCACCGCAGAGTTCCTCCTGCAGCGCGTTTCATTGTCTGCTGCTCTGCTGACTTCCGCATCCAGAGTCACGAGCTGCCTGTAATCCCATGTGCTCCACTTATCATAAAGGTAAAGTTTTGAGTCAATTTTTCACCATCCTTTGAAAAGACTTTTGCCATCTAGGAAGATTACTGTACCTTTTTATTTTCAGTTTTATCAGACAATAGTTAATTTATCAATTTTTCCTATGGACTAACTAAGTCAAGCTATAGAATAGTCTATCTAACAGACTAAATTTAAGATTAGCTAATACAATTGTATCTGAGACATATGGCTGCAATTTAACTGGCACTGAAGGTCATTTTGAGCTGACTTTATGACAGTTAATCAATACCTTTAACAGGACACTCATGATGCCATCATTTCCCTGAAGTAGGTGTCCTGGTACAATAGAGCTGTGTCTAATGTCATTAAAGCAAGCGCATGTAAATTAGGATGGTTTCAAATGTGTAAATTAGCACTAATTTGCTTTTAGTCTTCTTATAAATGTAATTCTTCAAGTGTTGTCTGTTTCTGCCAAAAACATCCAGAAGGTTTTTAACTTTTCCTTCAGAATCCCCATGTAGGTTAAGATAGTGACTGGTGGTTTGATTACCCAGCAACTCTTAGTAACTATTACAATCAGTATTGCCTGCAATAAATAACAGGTGTAACTAACTATAGAACTTAAGTTTTCCTGAAGATACCAGGATGGTTTCTCAAATTTTAATGTGAGCTAATCACCTGCAGCTCTAGTGAAAAATGGGGCTTCTAATTCAGTTAGTCTGGAGTAGAGCTGCCTGCATGTCTCTAGCAAAATGATGCTAATGCTACTGTCCACAAACCACACTTTTTGGTGGAAAGTCACTAGAAGGCATCATATTGGAAAAAATAGAAAACCAAGTGCAAAATAATACAATAGGTACTCTTACAAATTGTTGCAATTTCTATATTTGTTGCAATGTCTGTATTTGTTCTTCAATTCAATAGTTACAAGTATTAACTATCAACTTGTAAGAATTCTTGAAGTAGTGTGTTTGATGGTAATATAGTCTTGTATTTCTGGTCAATATACCATAAAGGGGCTCATACTTTCACTTCGATGCTAACATGGAAACAAAGGTTAGTATAGGATGGCTAGAGATGGCAGATTCATTTGTAAGACTAATATATGCATACACACACACACACACACACACACACATGCTCTAGATTATTTACTATCCCTGTAAGAACTAGCAAGGCAGTCACTTGTTCCAAACTGCAAGCTTTTTCCTTTCATAAACATCGTGTGCTTTCTCCAGACCAGAGCAACCTGCACTTTAACAACGATCACAACACTATGCTTTCATAGAAAATTAATTCTGGCACATGTCTTGGCCAGTTTCATTTGGGCTCCCAGGTATTTCCATTTCCCCTCAGTTATAGCAGAAGCCTCTTTGTTTTCTTACCTCCACAGGCTTCACCCTCTTCACCCTCCCCCTCACCTTTGGGTTCCTCTTGATGAGCCTGATTGAACCAGGAGCAGTCAACGTTGAGTGCTACTCTTCTTTGTAATTACTGTTATTTTTAACTTGAGCAAACCACCTGGTTGGACTGCCGCCTGTGTGCCAGGCAGAGACAGCTGCTCCCGGTGTCTGCCACAGCCATGTCGCAGCCTGCTGGGAACTATGTACACGCAGGAGTTTGGCATGGGGTCAGTTTGGACCTAAGGCCTCACCGACAGCTCATCTTCACTCTGGTTTGCTGGCATCATGAGCAATGTTCCTCCAACCCAAAGAGAATGCTGCTGTTCTCTTGCTCTATCTCTGCGACACACACACATACATACACATACAAACATGTGCACATACACAGACACAGACTCATTTTCCACATACTCTCCTTGGAATGAAAAGGAAAGTCTTGTAAGGAAATTGGCTGTGTGCCACATTACCACCAGCTATACTGTAGGTGCTTTGGATAGAGCTTGTGAAGAAACATATGGGCCTCATGAAAGAAACACCTGCTTGTTCAAAGTAGAAAATAAAAAATAAAAGTTGCCCCACTGTTAATTTGGAATCTCTAGAAGGAAAGCTGGCTGTGATTAAATGAAGGAGGCTGCTGGAGGCTTTTTTCTGCCCATATCCTTTCAGCCAAGGCATTTCCATTCCCTTGAGTATTAAACAGATCTTATTAAGGATGTGTTCTGCATTTAAATTCGAGCAGATTTAAGAAGTCCTCATACTAGGCAAGTTCAAAAATTGGATCACCCCTTCCTTCAAACAAGTATTAAGAGAGAGAAAAAAAGGTCAAGATTTAGATTTGCCCCAAACAGCCAATAGGGTCAAGATTTCCAAGAGGATACTTGCGACTTCTCCCAAATTTTGGGACATTTTAAAAGAGAATTAACAACTGAAAGAAACTGACCACGGTGTTTGAAAGTCTAAATCTAATACCCAGAAATGATTTGGTAGAAGAAAAATCTATAATACAATTTTTAAAATTTATTCATGCACTGAAAAATTATCTAAAAATATAACATACCCTGAGGGCTGTAAGTTGCTCTCAATTAAAATTTGCACTTATGGCCCTGGCCAGTGTGGCTAAGTAGGTTGGGCCTCATCCTATACACTGAAAGGCTGCAGGTTTGATTCCCAGTCAGGGTGCGTATAGGAGGCAACCAATTGATGTGTCTCTCTCTCCCTCTCTCTCCCTTCCTCTCTCTCTCAAATCAATAAGTATTGCCCCTTGGTGTGGATTAAAATCTTTTTTAAAATGAGGACTTATAATCACAAGGAGAAATATTCAGTAAATTTTACCTCTATGTTCCAGTATAACAAATGAAGGCCACAGTTTTTCACTTATACTTGACAATAGTAGAATATATAGGAAAATCCATTGCCACATGTTTGCTCAAGTAAGGGTCCTTAAATGCTAATGAAACTCATTATGTGTCTACTAATTGGGTTACCACAGACCCTCTCTCTCTCTATATATATATATATATGTGTGTGTGTACACAAACATATACATTATATATAATGTATCTGTACACATGCATATATGTAGTATGATTTAATTTTTATAATTTAAGTCATGTTTTACAAATGCATTATTTTCTTCACATAGTAAATATGTGAAATGATATAAAACAAAATGTGTTTTCTGAGACATGATTTAGAATGTTCTGTTTCCTTCTGTTTGTTCAACTGCACTTTCTGATTTTTTTAGGCTTAACATTAGTTACTTATGTCATATAGCAAAAATAAAGAATTAGAGGGGAAAAATGGGTTACAAAACATTTTCTAGGGTACAAAAAATTTAACCTGCTTTCAGGTCACCCTGAGATATCCTGGAACTCAGGCCTGAAAGAAAACTAGCACTGATGTTAAGAATCTGCCCCAACAGGATACATACATTTCTGGTTCTTGTTAGGGGTCCCCTTTATCTAAAGCAGAAGTCCTTAAACTACTCTCCATGGGCCAAATACAGCCTATAACCTGCTTTGTAAGTAAAGTTTTATTGGAACACAGCTATAGTCATTGATTTATGTACTGTCTAGGGCTGTTTTTGACTACAATAGCAGAGTTGAGTAGTTCACACAGAGACTATGTGGCCCACAAAATCTAAAATATTTACTATTTGGCCCTTTATGGAATGTTTTCTGACTCCTAATTTAGAGCATATCTCAGGGCAAAGGACTTCTAGAATGTTCTTGTATTTAATACATAGCCGATCTATTCCAAAGCTTAAAAGCTATGGTTTGTGATACTGTCAAAATCTAAAACATCATTAATCTCTTTAGTCTCATGATTTTCAATACTATTATTTCAAGTAAATTCAATTCACATGTATCTAATTGAATAAAATATAATTCAACAAAATGTGCTTTTGGAAGATTTGATTAGTGTTCATAAGAGCACATACATCATTCCCAGATCCTGGAAGTTGTGCCCTTGTCGGGGTAAGTGAACCTCAGACCCTAAAAATGAGTTTTAATTAAACTCAGGATCAACAAAGTCAAATATATACGAGCATTTTCTCTCTTTTTAAAGATGATTGTTTGAGTAAGAATTGACCCTGAGAAAGTCAATAAAATAGGATCTTGGCATAAGATCCTATTTTAAAATTCAAGTGTCACAAATTTGTATTCTCAACACCAAGATAAACCCCTCAGTAAAGGTTCTTCCCTACATTTCATTTACCTTGGGCATAGATATTAATAAAATACTGTATGTCAGAGTAATTGCTTAAAATATACCTGTTCTCAAGGAGTACCATTTATTCTTCAAGTTCAGTGTAGACAGTCAGAGGGATGCGAGTACAAATTTACTAAGCACAAACGTAAGCATCCCAATCAAATTTGACAAACATGCATTCATTGCTTACCTGCCAGTGTTGGGTCTCTTAGATACTCAAGTGAGAGCCTAGCTCAAGAAGCTCCCAAAATGATTCATGTTGGGGTCTTATAGCTCACCATTCCTTTATGGAAGGCATGGGACCCCCCTGAAGGATGAAGGATCAGGACCTCTTGCTTTCTACCACTCTGTTTTCATGACTTTCCTTGTATCATTAATATTTTCTTATTAAATCAGAGAGGTTTTTTCTAAGCCTGCTGAGAAGAAGGCTTAGGATCTGTGTTTAGTTGTCAGCCTCCTATAATTATTTAACTGCTGACTATTATATAATCTCCCAAATTAGCCTCCAATTAACCCAATACAAAAATAAGAGGATTGTGACAGAAATTCTATGGAAACATTAAGATAGTATTATGAATGGAGTTCTTATGGTTTAGAAAATTAAAATTGAACATGAAATCATTAATAATAAAAATAATAATAGATTTGCATTGAGCTAGACAATTGACATGAATTATTTTATATATGTTCCCAAAAAGTTTCATGAGGTAATTTCTGTTATTATCTGTGTTTTACATAAGACTCAGGAAGATGAAGTACAGTGGTACCTCAGTTTTCAAACGTCTCCGTTGACGAACATTTTGGGTTACAATCGCTGTAAATCCGAAAGTAAATGCTTCGGTTTTTGAACTCGCCTCAGAAGTAGAACTTGCCCACGGCTTCTGCTGAGGGTAAGATCCTGAGGCCCAGCTGTCGGCTGTGGACCCCTCGGTTTTCCAGTGTTCCGGAACTCGGTCTTCCAGAACAGATTCCATTCAAAAACCAAGGTACCGCTGTCACTCTCTGAAGATCGTAAATTAGTAAAAGGTAGAGCAAGGAAGCAAAACCAGGTCTATCTGATTGTGTTGCTTATGTTTTATCATCTCCCAACTTTTCACCTTGCACATTTCTATGTGTACCTCATATAGTTGACTCAATATTTTTTTTGTTACACAGGAAATGCATGTTTTTTAAAAAATCTTAAAATAAAACAAACTAAGAATGGAGGTATCTGGGTAGGTCTAAGTTAAAATTTAAGTAAAGTATTATATCTTCATGATATTGCAATAGAGTGTTAGATAAAAAGGGCTGGTGTCTTTAAAAGACTTGACTTTACCATTTCTAAGTTTAAAAACTATCATTTTTAAAGTAATAAGCATTTTTTTTTTCTCCTTGAGTGGAGACTAGAGTTTATCTTTCTTTGGGAAAAATGACTTAAGTGGACATTTAGTGAAACATATTTAGGTGGAAATACCCTGTGTTCCTGGCTAAGTCATGAGTTCTTTGAATTTTCCCTGATCTAATGATTTAGGCTGAGATAGTAAGTCTTCTATTCAGTAAAGTAAATATGTGCCCCGAGAGGAAAGTTTTTCCATTCCCAGCTCATAAGTGTATCATCTATGCTTAGATGCTATGGTTCACTCTTGGTTGCCACATATATGCCCAATGAAACCTTTGATGATAAGAGCTTAGGAGTAGTAACCTGATTCACACCTTAACTTTTCTTCATGTCACATCAGAGAAAAGACAATGACAGGAATTTGATGAGATTTGGTGCCTTACAAATTGAGTGTAGCTGTTGGTGTTTATTCCAGATGGAATATACCAGATATGTACTTGTCTATTATCAAGGCTATTTTGTCAGGATCATGGGGTCAGAATAAGCCCATGAATGTGGGGAGGTGGGATTTCACCTGTATGATTTTTCCCATTGTAAATTGTCCTGGGAAAGGCTTGATGAAGTGGGTTTAGCTTTGGGAAACAAAGGCATCTTTATTCTGGACATATGGATCCAGGTGTTAATTGGGTCTGGTGACTAAGGCAACACCTTTGCTGGTAGTGTTCATGGCAGTAGGGGTGAGCTACCCCTTGCCACATGGAAGCACTCCAGGAGTTGGTCAAGGAGCCGACCTAGTAAGGAACTGTACTATTGGTTTAGGCCAGCGATTTTCAACCTTTTTCATCTCATGGCACACATAAACTAATTACTAAAATTCTGCAGCACACCAAAAAAGATATTATTTTTTTGTCAAAAAAAAAAAAAAAAAAATCTGACCAAAAATGGTATAATTTTGATTGATTGACAAAGTGACAATTTTTAATTTGATTGTTCCAAAGTGACATTTTTAAAAATCAGGTGCCTATGCCTGGCAGGCATGGCTCAGCAGTTGAACATCCAACCTATGAACGAGGAGGTCAAAGTTTGATTCCTGGTCAGGGCACATGCCCAGGTTGGAGGCTCAATCCCCAGTAGGGGGAATGCAGGAGGCAGTGGATTGATGACTTTCTCTCATCATTGATGTCTCTGTCTCTTTCTCCCTCTCCCTTCCTCTCTCTGAAATAAATAAAAACATATTTTTTTAAAAATCAGGTGCCTTTACTTGTATATAGAGATTTCTGGTGCCAAGAATTAACCAATCAGATGCAGCCTTATTTTGCAATGTGACCAATAAGCTGCAACTCTGTTATATGACCTATGCATTTATGGTTCAAGACAGGACATTCACACCAGTCAACTATTGCTGTGTTGGCTGTTGCCAGTATTTTATTTGACAATCTAAGGGGAAAGAGATCAGTGCCCTTGACTAAATTCTGGCAGCACACAGGTTGAAAATTGCTGGTTTAGGCTCTAAAAGAGTAGTACATCTAACAGCACTTTTAAGTGACCATCTACAAAATTTTCTGTCTTCAAGGCTTCAGTAAAGCCAGCTGCCCTTTGAGAAATTTGCAGAGGGGCCACCTCAAAATGTGATGTGGTATTCTCCCTCAGATTGGCATGTACGTGTATGGGCAGGTGGACTGGGGGAGAGTGGAAGGCAGGAGACTGAGGCTTGCCTCAGCAAAGCAACAAAATCACAAAGGTCAACCATGGCTGAGGTGGTAAGAGGAACAGAAGAGGAAAACCCAGAGAGATCTGATCCCAAATATGCAGGAATGGGCACCATGGAGATGTTTCCTAGAAACAGCTTAGGGACACTTGGGAGGGGAAACAATCTCCAGCAGTCAGGTCATTAAGGACTATATACTTTTTAAATAAAAAGTTATTTGGTAATCAGAGACTGTTGATACCTAGGATTTATGTATTATAAGCAGATGATCAAAACAGGTTTAGAAATAGCCTCATCTTAGCAGACTCCTGCTGTGGTGGCAAGCCTAGGGCGGCCTGCCGCGGACTTCTCTCAGGCCCGGTGACTGACCTGTTCACAAAGGGGACAATTTGTTCAGTGTTATACAGATAATCAACAACATACTTCCACATAAAGACCTACTCTGTCCCCTACATCGTGTAGTGGCCTGTCCACTGCCATTCTTTGTGAGATAAAAAAGTGGGGGAACTCCTCCATAGAAACCCATGTTCAAAATGCAAACCTGCCTCCTCCATTCCATGCCCTTTCTCCGGGACCCTTCCTCCACAGAGATTCATGTAAAACATTCACTACGCTCAACGAGTTTGCGCATCAGGAACTTTCATCACTGTGTGAGACCTGGCTGCAGATTCCATGTGCTATATATCATTTATTAATGTATTCAGAGCCCCTCTTTGTACAAGGTGCTGCATTAGGAGATTAGAAGATCACAGTGTTTGCTTTCATGTTGCTTATGGGCTCTTTCTGAAAGGATTTAAGAAGACATATATGAGTGACTATAACATAAAAATGGCAATTGGGGATCATAATATAATAGAGATCATACAAAGATTGAAGGAAAATTGATGGTACCGATTTCCTGAGGGAAACTGCTTTCTACTCGGACTTTGAATTTCTTTCTAAGAATTCAGAGCATGTAAAGGGGCTTGGGGAGAGAAAATATATGACATTTGCTCTGTGGATATTTTCTTTTTAACCAAGGCTAAATTAAATTAAAATTTTTTCTATAAGGTCCTTGTATAAGAGAACCTGAAAATCAAAGTGGATTTTATTTTCAAATATGGTTTTGTAAAATATGAAATATTGAAGCAAATAATTTTTCTGTTGCCCCTCTTTTTTCTCCTATGACTTCATAAGAGGATATGGAGCTGTGGTATGAGATCTCAAAGTATATATCTCAGGAAAATTATGATCTCAAAGTGATTAAATAGCCTATTAGATAATCTGTCTCAAATATGAGCTATCTTAGATATATTTTGGTGGGTGTGCTATCGATCTATCATTTATTTACTTGTCTACTTATCTATCTATTACCTGTCTATCATCTATGTGTCTGATGTTCCTGGAATGAGGAAAGCTTTCATTAACTGTGAAGATTTGGAGCCTGGACTTAATTCCTCAGAATGGCTCCTATGGTTCAACATGGGCCTTTCCCACTAGAGTAATATATATAAACCCATATTTGTCTAAAAAGTCTTGGCAATTGCACAATTGTTATTTGAACCTCAAATTTCTGTTATGAATGTAATTTAAAAATATATGCCAGCCTCATGATAATGGTTGATTGTTTCAGCAATTAAAACAAACAAATACACATATAAAACCAAAATCCCAAACCGGTATCCTTAGCTGACCTGTGGAACATTAATTCTGTAGGAAGATGAATGTGCCTTCTCTCAGGGTATGCCAGTATGAATAAGTTTCAAAATACACCACACTCCCTCACCAAGGAGCTGGGGGAAAAAATGATCCACTGATGGGATTTCATAAGTTTATGAATGCCTACAAAATAATAGTCCTGTGATAGGTGATTCAGAGAAATATCCTCAGAAAGTAAGCAGTCCTATGGTTCTACCTGATCATCATAACTGTTGCTTTACCAGAGGAAAAGAGCTCATATTTTAAAATTTTCTCTTTGCCCAGCCAGGCGTGGCTCAGAGGTTGAGCATCAACCTAGGATCCAGGCGATAGGGGTTCGATTCCCGGTCAGGGCACATGCCCCGGTTGTGGGCTCAATCAATGACTCTCTCATCATTGATGTTTCTATCTTTGTCTCTCCCTCTCCTTTCCTCTCTCTGAAATCAATAAAGATGAAAAAAAAAAAAAATTTCTCTTTTCCAGGCACTGTGATAGGTATTGGATATGGAATGGCTGGAAAATTTGCATCCTGCCCTCAAGGAATTTAAAATCACTATCAGTACCTTCCAGTTTGCTATAATCAGAAGTGTCACTTGAATTTCTCCTAAGATTAAAAAAGTAAACCCAAAATTGCCAGACTTCCAACCCTTAATGATCATGAATAGATCTTTTCTGGGTTGTGGCAGCAAAATAAAGCTACTAACACAATCCTAGAGTCTATCACATTATAGTTTATTAGCTATGTCTATGTCCTTTTTAAAAATGTATACTGCTTGTCCCCGAAAAAGCCATCTCTGTCTTTGAGCCCTGGTCTTTAAAGACACAAGGGCCTGTCGGATGGACTCTAGAGCTCATATCCCTTCTTGAACAAGCTGCTTTTCTGAGCAGTTTTGGGCCAATGTGATGTCCTTTTTGGTTCAACACTCTCAACAATCAGAGATTCACTAGTCTGGTTGATTTTTCAGTCTCCCTCCAGCTCCTGTCTTTTTAAAATCAATCTATTGTGTATTTATTAAGCTCTTGTAAAAACCCTCCTTATCCTATTACACACACACACGTGCACACACACACCCTTTTGCTCTGGCAGAAATTCCTTGCCCCACAATAAATTAGTACATACAAGTATATATATGTATACATATATACATTTACATAATATATGAGAGGTAAAAAATAATGCATGTGGCTCACTTAAAAGTATTCCTGCCAAGAAGTGTGCATTCATTTTGTCTTTGAAGAAATTTTAAGAAAGGTTTTAGAGTTTAGTAAAGTCTAGAAAGGGAGATAGTTTTGGGCACAAAATATAAGAATGGGAAACAAAATGGAAGTGATTTAAAACACATGATTTCATCTTCCATGAGCTTTAGAGATAAAAATTATTATAGCTCTTTATTTTAGAGTAAAAAAAAAAACACACACACATTTCACCATAGAAAAAGGCAAAAGGAAAACATTTTTTTAAAGGTAAAAGGATTGCAGAAGTCAACTGAATAACACAATGGGTTTTTTGTTTGTTTTTCCTTTTGTTTAAGAAAGAAATAAAACACAAAGATAATTTTCAGTTATGACAGAATCAACTGATAAAATATGCCTTGGAAGAGAAATCTGTGATTTAGGAAAAGTCTTATAATAATTTCCTTTTATAATCTGACCTGGCCACTTCCCTCAGAGCACATTCCATCTCTAGTGCAATCAGCAGTGGCTCCATCAATGTCTGCCTAGTATAAATATTAACTCATCTTCAAAGAAGCATGCAAGCACTAAATTCAAATCTATCTTGCTTTTCTAGGCAGGTAATAGATTATAACTATATACTTGGTTCCCTGTCACTGCCTCCTGTGACCTTCAGGACTGAGATCACTAAAACACTGGAGATTCAGCCTTAATCAGTTTCAAAGTCTAGACTGGTCTCCAGGGACTTGGAAGGAGCCCAAAACTAACACGCTGTCTCGACCACTTTAGAATTGCTGCAGGTCTGGCTCTGACCATAGAGTCTAATAAAGAATTTGGGCTCACAATGTATATCCTTGCTCTTCCCATTTTACTAAATGATCCCCAACTTTTCCCCTTCCCCATATCATCCCACAATTAGAATTGTGCCCATGAGCTCCAGCTTCCATGTAGGTATCTGCTACCAACTGTCTGAACTCCTTAATGGCATGAGGCATATCCTACCAGATCCCCACCCATTGCCTACTGTTGAGTCCCGCCCCTTTCCCAATGCTAACTTCTCCCATGTCTGCTGTTCAAGTTTCTCCCTATCACTTATTCTGCCTCCCAAGTTCAGGTTTCTCCTTATTACTTGTTCTGCCTCCCAGTTTCATCCTGTTCTCTAGATTCCACCTTCTTACACAGGCCTTTTATGTCACTGATTGAGCAACATAAGTACACCTCCAAGAATCATCTAATCATCCAGGTTGAGCTTTGTATTGTCTCCAAAGAGCTGTTGCACAGGCCTTCTTATGATTAGACACATTCACAGATATAGGACTCAGAGATCATGCATTCCAGCTCTCATATAACACAGATAAACAAGCTAACATCATATATCTTGTTCATCTTTCTCTTTTTTTTTAATCCTCACCTGAGGCTATGTTTTTATTGATTTGAGAGAGAAGGTGAGAGAGAGAGAGAGAGAGAGAGAGAGAGAGAGAGGTGAGAGAAATATCAATCAATTGCCTCCCATATGCACTCTGACCAGGCATCGAATCTGCAACCTAGATATGTGCCCTGACCAGGAATTGAACCAGCTACCTTTTGGTGTATGAGAGAGACAACACTCCAACAACTCAGCCAGAGCACATCTTGTTTATACTTTTTTACACAAAGAAATTCTCAAGAAATACATAGGTGCTACTAGGTATTTCTGATCCTACACATCTCCCAATACTAACTCCCAGTCTAGGCTGTAGTATTGGGATTAAAATACACAGGTTATGTTATCCATTGTTAAGGGCTGCAAAGCAATTTAATCATCAATGCTTATTTCATCTAGACTGTGGAAATCCAGAGGACATACAATAAAATCCCCAAACAAGTTGGGAACAAAAGGCAGTAAACATCAGAGAACAATATGTGCTAAATGTTAGGATCCACACCATCAGAACTGTAAGAGTTATCTGGAACTTAAGCTGGATTTTGAAGGATGCAAATGGATCCTTCAAAATGAGTAGGAGAAGAGAGAAGAGTAAACCAGGATAAAAGATTCAGAGAGTGGGATCCTTTAGAGTGAACCCAACCCAACATAGGACCAGGCTGATTGGAGTGGGGTTTTGTGCTGGGTAAAAAAGAAAATGCTAACGATACTTGTCAGAATCTATGTATCAAAGTTCCAACTGCCAAAAGGGACTTAGGAGAAAGGCTTCTGGGTTCAAAAGCAGATTGAGGACTCATGAGATTAATCATTTTTGATCTCCATCTCGACTGTGACATTGAGCTAGAAGTTCAACCTTATGGACTTCACTTTTCTGGTCATGGTTTTCAGTTCTAAAGTAAACATAAGAAAACTAGGATTGCCTACACCTTGTGCCTACACTGAGAAAAATATGTATAATGTAGAGAGAAAACTTTTCTTAAAGGATTGTTAACATAACATTGTAATATGCATTGGTCAAATGTCATTTCATGAACTCAACTCCACTGCAGCATCTCCAAGAGGTTCACTTTTGTTTAGGGAAATAATTATTGAGTGCCCACCATGTGTCATTGTGCTTATGGAGAGTCACAAATATGTCTGATCAGATCCATCAAGGTTTTGAGTTCATTCTACTGCTCTCAGGTTGGTCTTCTATGAGCCTGGGATAGTTATTGGACCCCTGATTTCCCACAGCATCACAGATAACCCTAGACCCACTGGTTATTTAGCCCTTATGGTTGAATTTGTGCCTTGAATTTTGACTGAATTCAACTGCCCTATGTAAAACTTGAGGCCAGTCCTGAATCCTGGGCTTCATTCATCAGACCATGACCCCTACATCTTCTTTGCCAACTCCTTGTTCCTGGAAATAGGGCACTGTCTTCTATGACCCACACTCAGACTAATGCCTTGAAAACTGGTACCTGGAGACTTACAGAGGATTTTCTTCTCACCATAAATTTTCTAGTTCTTAATAAAATGTTATTTCCATCAACCCAAAGAGGGCTACTTTGGCTCTTCCCCTAGTCTGCAACGAAAGCCCCTGAAATGCTTCATAGCCACTTACCTTATGAACCAAACATACTCATATTGTATACTCAGGTCATGACCCCAGTACCAGACTCCATCCTGTTGAAAATGTAATGGCCTAGTCACACCTTGAATTATTTTCTTAGTGTGAAGCCCCCAACCAAGCCTGGTGTCTTGCTCTTTTAGCTTGCTAAAACTGCATGCTTCCCCACAATTCTCCTTAATTCAGCTGAGGAGGATCCTGGCTTCAGTGCAGTACTGTACCCCATTGAACTTAAATCTGAATCTGTAAGCCTTGCACAAAGTAGGATTTAAATAATCCCGGGTACCTACAGCCCCCAGGAGAGTTTCAGCTCTATAATACATTCAGACACCACTTCAGTTGCACATTAAAAATTTTAACATCTCTCTATATCAGTGATAGATTTCACACACAAAGCCAAAAGATTCAGATCAGATTCAGGCACCCTAGCTTTTCAGTGAATGGTGCCTGAAATTAAATTTCTTCGCCTTAACCTAAAGCAGAGGCGGATGCTCAGCACTTCCTTTGTAGAGCCATAGTTCACAATCATAGAGGTTCTAATTTCCCCTTCAGAGATGTGCCTCATTGGCAGTTCCGGTTCCTGAAGCAGATTTGTTGCGATGCCAGGCAGGGTCCATCTTCTACAGAGCAGCTGGTAAAGCACACAGTGATTGTGGAAAAGCAACACCCAGGCTGATTTTTTCAAAGCCCGATCTTGTGATTTAATCAGATCATCGTGAGGGTTTTCAATCATTAATGAGCAAAATGTTCAGGAAAAAATTTTTATTATTGTCATATTTTCCTATCTCTGAAAATAGCGTCTTTCCAGCCCCATATTAAATGTAGCTTCAAGGAGAAAGATTAGCAATAGGTTTTTAGAAAACCTCTCATAATTGACCAGTATAGTTTTATGTGCCTAAACTTTTACAAGTGTGAATTTCTGGTTTAGTTGAGTTCTCAATCTGTTTTATTTGCTTTGAATGATATAGTAAAGGGAACCATTCACAGAGCAAGAACAAATATTAACAGCCACCTTGCTGGACTTTTTCACATAAGTACAATTTTTTTTAATAAAAAAGAGACTATTTCAAAGTGTGACAAAATTATCAGATTGATCGTGATGTATTTTGGTTACATTGAATTAAATTTCACTTTCACATAGCTAACATTTTTACTAAAGATGTTGCTTCTTGAATTTGAATAAACCATTCATCTTAAATATAACACTAAAGCTATCTTGTAAGCTCCGTATATTATGTTAGTCTTGCGGCATTAACCTGAGAAAGGGAATTAGTTTGATTTAGATGGCTTAAGCCAAATCCAATTTTTGGATTTGTCTGTAAACACAGGATCACGACTGTTTTTTGGAGACTTGCTAGGTTTCTCCAGTTACGATTATACTCCAATGAAATGACATAAGATAACAAGGTGGGGGAAAAATAAGTCTCACATATGAAATTGATCTTGGTATTTATTATAGGTTTGAAGTTGCACAATCCTCTTGTCAGCTTTAAATCCTATTTCCAGTCTGATTTTTCTTTGCTACTATAGACCTAAAACTGGAACATGATATTGCAGGAACAATGCAGAAACCCTGGCCAGGTGCCTCGGCTGGTTGGAACATAGTCCCATGCACCAAAAGGTTGAGGGTTTGATTCCCTGTCAGGGCACATACCTGGGTTGGGTTGCAGGTTTGATCCCTAGTCAGGATGCATGCAGGAGACAACCGTTGGTGTCTCTCACATCGATGTTTTTCTCTCTCTCCTTTCCTCTCTCTAAAATAAATCAATAAAAAAGATATCCTTTCATGAGGATTAAAAATAAGAAAGAGCGCAGAGCTAGTAGCTCTTTTCTTGCCCTTTATACACTAGAATAGATGCTCAGTCCCTTTGGATCACAGGACCGCCTTTCAGAGAATGGACACAATGATTTCTGAAAATATGTTAGTATATCATTTCATAATAATAGTCCCTAAAATTATTATACTATTTATGATAATACCACCTACATCCCTCAATATTAATATTCAAATGTAAGTAGTGATTTAGCATACTTATAAAGGCATGTTCATAGATCAGTGTGGTGTAGCAAAATGCGTGAAGTTTCTCAGCAGCTCTGGCCTAGAGACCTTGTGTTGAGTGGATCATGGAGATACTGTTCTAGGTAATTTGTAAGAAAGCATGGTTTACCAAGAATCTAAATAATAAGATTTCCATAAAAAAGAGTAATACAATGACACGTAAAACACTATTCTAAACTTGATTACAGAGATATTAGAGTTCTGTATTCCTTGAATCTCTCCATGGGTGAGCCCCAAGACATTTTCATGATTCAGTCCACAAATTTGAACTTTTTTAATAGCCTCAGGCATTAAATCCTCAAAGTATAGGAAAATCCAAAATTTATGCAATATGTATAAAAATTGGAACTCAACAAAATGTAGTTTCAGGTACCTCTGCCATTGTTCTTCCTGGCAGTTATTTGCCAGTGTGAGAGACCCCAGGGGGATCTAGGTGGACAGATTTTGTAAAATTTCTAATAATTTACCAATGTGACTGTTCTTTTAAGGACAGCTACGCAGAAAGAAAAGTTTTAGCTATACTGAAAATGAACACAGTAAGAAAGGGGAAAAAGAAGAAATCCTACCAGAAGATTAGTCAATAATTGCTTTAGTAGTTAAGGATATTTTGAGGAATTCAGGAACCTAGAGGCTGATTTAAAAGTGTTCAGATTATAGAAGAAAGTGGAGAAAGATGACTTCCTACCTTTGCACATCTCCAGACAATATTATCCAGATAAATCCAAGTTAAATCTGCAAGATGGCCTATCATTTTGTTTTTGTACATGGTTTTCTTGACCAATACAAAGAGTACCTAACCACAAGTGGGAATAGAGAAATGGAGCTAACACTCATTAAATGATTTTTATCTGACAATGTTGAACACTGTATGTAGGTAATCTCATTTATTCCTTACACTGAGCTTGTGAAAAAAATATTAATTCCATTGACAGTTGGAAAAAACAAGGCTTAGAAAGATATATAAGCATTAAGTAGCAGGATCAGAATCTTTTTGACTTAAAGCTTTTGTTTTATTTTTCTGCTATACGTTGCCATGTCCTGAAGCAGTTGGATTAAACTAAGTTTAGGACTTGGCAAAGCTAGTGCAATTAATGGGCAAAGGGTCCAAGAAATGTAGCAGATACAGAAAAGGTGTGTCCAATGATGTTTAGCTGGATAAAAGACACCTTGCTTCAGCAGTGCACATTTGGTTCTAAATATATGGTCCTTTTTCTCTTAAAAAAAAAAAAGATTTTACCTTCTTTTTCAGATACTAGAGGTGAACTAGCTACAGGGAAGGCAAGAAAAATAAGCCATTGTCTATACCTAGAACTCAGTGCATCAGCCATGACAAACTGAGAGAAATCTCTGTTTTCTTGTAAGGAGATTTAATGCCTCAGCAGATGTAGAGGTTCCCCCTTCACTCCTATTTAGAGTAAGAGCTGGAGAAAAGCCTCTCATCATCCTGGAACTGGAATCCTCTTAAATGGGCTTCTATAACTTCACAGTTAGCTGTGCTCAGGGCTGTCATGTTTGCAACTCCAGGAACAAGTTCCATTGGGGGCTGTGGGAATGGTGGTCCCTGGAGCTGGGCAATGTGCAGCCTGCATGGCCCAAAGTGGTTACTTGGCAGGATTCAAGGGCTAAGAATTGTTCCTGTATTTAAGGGGTAGGTCATTTGTCTAACAGGGAACAGTTTGAAATACCAGGCTGGAAATGGAAAGAACTGTGTGTAAATAAAAAATAGAACTTCCAGAAAGATATAGCTTACAGTCACTGTGGTGCTTTTACTTTCCCTTTGTCTGGTATCATTCCTACCCCTCAAAAAGAGCCACTCAGTCTTTGTGACTGTCCCAAGAATCTACATGTCACTACAAAGATGACTTTATCTTCTCAATAGAAAAAATGGAGGTGAGCCCAGCCAGGCGTGGCTCAGCGGTTGAGCGTCGACCTAGGATCCAGGCGATCAGGGTTCGATTCCTGGTCAGGGCACATGCCCCGGCTGCGGGCTGCAGCAGATCAATGACTCTCTCATCATTGATGTTTCTATCTCTCTCTCTCCCTCTCCCTTCCTCTCTCTCTGAAATCAATAAAGATATATTTAAAAAAAAAAAAGAAAGAAAGAAAAAGAAAAAATGGAGGTGAGCACTATAAGCTCTCACAGCTTCCAGCTCCCCCATTTTCAGACCCCTACAGAAGGTTTTAAACCTGAGAAAGAGCCTCATCCTCTCCAAAGCTAAATCCTGCACCAGTGCTCTTAACCCATCCCATTTCACCCACTCTCAGAACTCATTCTTCAATATTCTATTTCTCCCCTATTCAGGTCCTGATCAATTACTATATAAATATGTCATAGCTCCGAAATGATTTCTCAGCTATTGGGCTCTGCCTTTTCCTGCTTATTTTCCTGCCCTGTGCATGGAATTATCTTTCTAAAAAAATGTTTTTATCCTATCAACTCTTCAGTGCCTAGCGTTTCATACAGGTCCCTTCACAAGTTGTTAACATCATGTTAGCCTTACCTCCCACCATGTTTTATCAGGTACCCGACATTTTGGCCGTACCATTGCACAGAGGCATGTAGCAGCCCAATCAACAGAAGGTTGCACAGTTTGTGTCATTTTGAGGGTAGACACTGTGTATTGTTTCTTTTGAATTCTCAATGCTATTCTCCCATGCTAATCATCCTCAGGCAGATTATCGGTGACCAACAAATATTTATTAAATAAATGTTGCCCGGCCAGGCATGGCTCAGCAGTTGAGCATTGACCTAGGATCCAGGAGATCACGGTTTGATTCCCAGTTGGAGCACATGCCCAGGTTTCAGGCTTGATCCCCAGCAGGGGGCATGCAGGAGGCAGCCGATTAATTTCGACTCTCTCATCATTGATGTTTCTCTCTCTCTCTCTCTCCCTCTCCCTTCCTCTCTGAAATCAATGAATATATATTTAAATAAATAAATAAATAAATAAATAAATAAATAAATAAATAATAAATAAAAAATGTTATGTCATTCTCAAAACTTATTTTTCTAACCTCAAGTCTTCTTTCTGTCTCTGCCATCAAAGTCCTATTCCTTGGAATATTTCCGGCACTTTGCTACTTACTAACCATCACTGAAGCTTCATTGCACGCAGAATAACTAAGAGCCTCTCCATTCTGGTATTCAACATGACCATGATATTTCCTCATCCTTTAATTCCTTTAAAACTTCCCTGTCCATTCTGCTAGCATGCATTAAGAATTATACTTCAGTAGCTCCCTGAACATTCCAAACTATTTCATTCTTGTCTTTCTATGAACTATTTTCATATCTTAGTTCACCACTGTCATCTGTGACCACTTGTAACACTCCTAATTTTTTTAACAGTCAATTCAAATTCTACTTCTGTTAAGAAGTTGACTCAAATTTTTCTATGCACATCTAAACTCCCCAATCCATGCTCTCATAGCTCTAAGTCTGTACCTTTTTACTACAATGAGCAACTTATGCCTTGAATTAGAATTAATTACTTATGTTTGTCTCCCCTAGTAGAGCACAGATTACTTGTTTGTAAAAACCATATTTTATCTAAATATACCTCAAAGCACCTAATACAATGCTGGGGCAAAGTAGTTTCTTAACAAGTATTTGTTAGTTTGAATTAAAAAGTAGCATTAAACTTATTAATATTAAAGCAGGATTGTTAGTGAGAAGAAAAAAAATAGTATATGTTTCATTACTTTAATAAAATTGTAATGTTTCCCAAAGAATGAAGTTAATACACCATAATAACAGTAGCTCATTTTAATTTTGAAATACTTTTTAAAAATCAAGTTATGAAAATTTGATCCTATTTAAATTTGAATGAGGGCACTTTATTGTGGTTAGTATTAATATAGCATTGGAAATTCATTGTATATTTACAAAGAGTCCTGTCACTTTTAATGGTTAGGTATTAGGAGTCAGTATTCTATTTCCCACAATGAAAAACAACTCACCTAAATTAATTTTGCATGTTACAGTAAAAAAGAGTGATTTAACAGATGTATATACATGTGCATTTTGAGCAGAATTTATTCCTTCGTTCACTTATCCATTCATTCATCCAAGAGCAGCACTATTAAGTGTAAATGAAAATATTCTTGCATTACTCTATCCATAACATTCCCTCAGCTACAAATTTTGCTTATTTATCCTTAACTCCTACTTAATTGTTTTATTACAATGCATGTTCATTCTCTTGCTATGATGTTTAATTTTATGTGTCAAATTGACCAGGCCATGAAGCACAGATACCTGGCTAAACATTTCTTCTAGGGATACCTAAGAAGGTGTTTCTGGGAAAGTTAGCATTTGAAAGCAGATTGTCCCGTCCAGTGTTTGTGGGTATCATCCAATATGTTTAAGGCCTGTAAAGAACAAAAAAGTGGAGGAAGGGAGAATTCATTATATAAATCTCTCAATAGATGATAGATAGATGATAGATAGATAGATGATAGATAGATAGATGATAGATAGATAGATAGATAGATAGATAGATAGATAGATAGATAGATAGATAGATAGATGATAGATAGATAGATAGATAGATAGATAGATAGATAGATAGATGATAGATAGATAGATGATAGATAGATAGATAGATAGATAGATAGATAGATAGATAGATAGATAGATGATGATAGATAGATAGATAGATAGATAGATAGATGATAGATGATAGATAGATAGATAGATAGATAGATAGATAGATAGATAGATAGATAGATGATAGATAGATGATAGATAGATAGATGATAGATAGATGATGATAGATAGATGATGATAGATAGATAGATGATAGATAGATAGATAGATAGATGATAGATAGATGATAGATAGATGATAGATAGATAGATAGATAGATAGTAGATATAGATAGATAGATAGATAGATAGATAGATAGATAGATAGATAATAATGATGATAGATAGATGATAGATAGATGATAGATAGATGATAGATAGATATAGATAGATAGATAGATAGATAGATAGATAGATAGATAGATGATAGATAGATAGATGATAGATAGACGATAGATAGATGATTGATAGATAGATGATAGATAGATAGATAGATAGATAGATAGATAGATAGATGATAGATAGATAGATAGATAGATAGATAGATAGATAGATAGATAGATAGATAGATAGATGATAGATAGATAGAGATAGAGATAGATGATAGATAGATAGATAGATAGATAGATAGATATAGATAGATGATAGATGATGATAGATAGATGATAGATAGATAGATAGATAGATAGATAGATAGATAGATAGATAGATAGATATAGATAGATAGATAGATGATAGATAGATAGAGATGATAGAGATAGATATAGATAGATAGATGATAGATAGAGATGATAGATAGATGATAGATAGATAGATAGATAGATAGATAGATAGATAGATAGATAGATAGATGATAGATAGATAGAGATGATAGATAGATGATAGATAGATAGATAGATAGATGATAGATAGATAGATGATAGATAGATAGATAGATAGATAGATAGATAGATAGATAGATAGATAGATATAGATAGATAGATGATAGATAGATAGATATAGATATAGAGTCCTGAATTTCTTCAGGGTTCTCAGTCAATTACTTCCCAACCCTCCTGCATCTTTTAATTCTTCTTCTCTTCTGTCTCTTTAGCTTTGAGGGTTGTGGTAGATAGAATTCTAAGATGATTCCCAAAATTCCCACCCTCTGCTGTACATGTCCTATGTAATCTCTTCTTCTTTAGTACGGGAAGGGCCAGTGAACATGATGGAATAGTCACTCTTGTGATTTTATTAGGGTAAGGCTCTGTCATAGCAGACTAGAGAGAGATGTTTGGCTTAGAGGCCATGTGTTGCCAGGACCTGAAGGTGGCTCCTAGAAGTTGAAACTTATCCCCTACTGACAGCCAGATAGAAAACAAAACTCAGCCCTATGACCACAAGGAATTGACTTCTGACAACAACCTGAATGTGCTAAGAAAAGGATCGTGAGCTTCAATTGAAAATTCAGTCTGGCTGACCCCGTCTTTCAGCCTGGTGAGACCCTGAGCAGAGGATCCAACTACACTGTACCCAGACTTTTGACTTACAAAAACAGTAAGGTAACAAATGTGTTGTTTTAAGCTGGTAAGTTTATCAGCATGTTCAGGGTGTTGAAAATTATTTTGAACTTCTAACTCTATTCTAATGAAACCAACTAAGTGTGAGTTGGCAGAAGTCAACAAGGCAGTCTCAAATATGGTGGATGTCTACCTACAGCCTGCCATGTTTTCACCATAAATGGTTATCATATATATTGGTGGGTTGTTGCTAACCTCAAGAATCACAGAGTTTTATGTAGCCACTCATCTGTCTTCTGTAAAATTTTGCTTTGTCAATTATCCTCCGTGGCACCCTCTGGAGTAGGTGTTGGGTTTATGTCCTTCATATGTCTCTCAGTTTTTGTAGCTCACTTGCTCTTCATGAAAATTTAGGTACCTGAGTGTTGTTTAGGCCAATATTTCTCAACCAGGGAATTATTGACATTTGGGGGCTGCATAATTCCTTGTTGTGGGAGCTATCCTGTGCATTCTAGGATATTTAGCAGTACCCCTGGCCTCTACCCACTTGATGCCAGTCATGACTATCTAAAATGTCTTTAAACATTTCCAAATATCCTCTTGGAAGCAAACTTGCCCCTATTTGAGAATCTATGTATTAGGAGGTTGTTTGAAGTTTCTTTGGCAATAAAATTATTTCAAAAATATGTAAACTATTGATCTATTTGTTATCAGTCATTTTTAGGCACTAGCAACTGTGCAATGAACCCAAAGTTTCTTCCTAAACCTAATTTTCAAGCTTAACTTCTTGGCTGTTCTAGGACCATCTAGCTTGAGCAGAAAGGCAACACCTAAATTCTAAGGAGTGACAATGAATTAGCCTCTTTCAATCTTATTTTCTGCAGTTTGTATTCTAGAAAACAGTTGGCTTTTCCATCCTTCATGGTGTCTAATTTCTGGATTATATTTCCTTTCATTTCTGTTTGCAAGCTAGCCAATTCTTATCTAAACTTCTCTCATCGTTGTAATACCTTAGCTAATAGCAGCCAACACAGATGTTCAATCTGACTCTTCCCAACAACTTCCTGAGAGTTTCAGGCTCAGTTGGTATATGCTCTCCTTCAAAGTGGTCATAAATAACAGTTTACCCTAAGTGTTCCCTCTGTATAACAAGTCTCCATAGGGTTCAAGCCTTCAGTTTGGTTTTAGGCAGTCTGCCACCCAACCACTAAGCCACATATTTTAGGTTTTGCATTTTTGCAGCAGCCCACTTCAAGGTACCAAGTTCTATATTAGTCAGGGTAATTTGAGTGTTCTAACAAATAGTCCCTAAATCCCAGTAGCTCAGCACAATGTACACTTATTTCCTGCTCATAGCACATTCCATTGCTGGTCAGTGTGTGGCGGATGTGTGTTCCAATCTGTCACTCAGGCACCCAGAATTTTTCCATCTTGTGGCTTTGTTCTACCCAAAGTCTTAAGTCTTCTAGTCTTCTCCATTCAGTTGGTAGATAAAGAGAAGATTACACATAGGAGATGTTTGCCCACCAGTCCTGGACATGTACACAGCACTTCTGTCACTGTTCTATTAGCCATAACTCTGTCAGATGTCCTTCTAACAGCAAGGAGCTTGCAGATGTAATAGCCATGCGTCAAAGAGGAGGAGAACATAATATTGGCAAGCACTAGCAGTTTCTGACACAAAGCCCAGAGTAAAATAGAAATTCAGAGGGCTCTAAGACATATACATTTAACAGATTTTAATGGAGTCAACTCAACAAGTTATTTGATTGAGATGCTGAAACTATTACTAATACATGTTAGAAAGCATATGTTTCCTTTATCAACAAGAAAAATATAACATAATAACAGAGAAGCAAAATAGCCTAGGAACAAATATCCTAGAAATAAAAATAGGAACTTCAGTAGGGGAAAAATGTACAAAATAGTCATGTTCTAAAAAGAAAGCAAATTATAATCTGCATGATTATGAGGATTTGACAAGGTGAAGAAAAAATAAACTCTTTGATCTTGATATATAAAACATGTTCTTTGGGTAGCACTGGTTTAGAGATAAAGAGATACACTTTCCTTCTCAACAAATTGTGAACCTCACCACTCATAGCGAATAATACTTACATAATAATAATGTGGTAAACAAAATTATTGTCTTGAAAGTGTTTAGACTCTGTAGAAAAAAATACAGAAGATTTACTTATAGTTGTAAAATATAATCTAAATATTTTTTAATTTAATTTTTTTCAATTACACTTGACATCCAATATTATATTAGTTTCAAGTGTACACCCCAGTGATTAGACATTATATAACTTACTAAGTGATCATCCAATAAATCTAATAACCATCTGACACCATACACTGTTATTAGAATATTACTGACTATATTCCCTATGCTGTACTTTACATCCCCATGACTATTTTATAACAACCAATTTGTACTTCTTAGTCCCTTCACCTTTTTCACTCATCCCCCCAACACCCCTCCCATTTGGCAGCCATCAAAATGTTTTCTGTATCTATGAGTCTGTTTCTGTTCTGCTTGTTCATTTATTTTGTTTTTTAGATTCAATTATTGATAGATATGTATTTATTGCTATTTTATTGTTGTTTTTTAATCTTTTTTTCTCCATCTTTTTCTTAAAGAAGATCCTTTAACATTTCATGTAATACTGGTTTAGTGGTGATGAACTCCGTTAGCTTTTCCTTGTCTGGGAAGCTTTTTACATGTCCTTCAATTCTAAATGGTAGCTTTGCTGGGTAGAGTAATCTTTGTAGACCCTTGCTTTTCATCACTTTGAATATTTCTTGCCACTCTCTTCTGGCCTGCAAAGTTTCTGCTGAGAAATCAGCTAATAGTCATATGGGTGCTCCCTTGTAGGTAACTAACTGCTTTTCTCTTGCTGCTTTTAAGAATCTCTCTTTGTCTTTAACCTTTGGCATATAATTATGACATGTCTTGGTGTGGTCCTCTTTGGGTTCATTTTTTTTTTTGGTACTCTTTACACTTCCTGGACTTGTATGTCTATTTTCTTCACCAGATTAGAGAAGTTTTCTGTCATTATTTTTTTCAAACAGGTTTTCAAATTCTTGCTCTCTCTCTTCTTCTTCCAGTACTCCCATAATGTGAATGTTGGTACCCTTGAAGTTGTCCCAGAGGGTCCTCACACTATCTTCATTTTTTTGGATTCTTTTTCCCCTTTGCTGTTCTGATTGGGTATTTTTTGCTTCCTTATATTCCAAATTGCTGATCTGATTCTCAGCTTCCTCTACTCTACTGTTGATTTCCTGTAAATTATTCCTTATTTCAGTTAGTGTATTCTTCATTTTTGACTAGTTCTTTTTTTATGATTTCCATGTCCATTTTTATGGCTTTCATGTCCTTTGTGTGCTGCTGAAGTTCTCTCTAAACTCAACTACTCTTTCTTAAGTTCATTGAGCATCCTTATAAGTAGTATTTTGAACTCTGCATCTAGTAGAGTGCTTATCTCTGTTTTCTTTATTTCTTTTTCCAGAGTTTTGTTCTGTTATTTCGTTTGGGACATGTTTCTTTGTTTTCTCATTTTGGCAGCCTCCCTGTTTGTTTCTATGTATTTGTTTCTGTGTATTAGGTAGAGCTGCTACATTTCCCAGGCTTGGTAGAGTGGCCTAATGTAGTAAGTATCCTATAGAATCCAGTGACACAGCCTCCTTAGTCACCCAGGCTAAGCATTCCAATTGCACTCCCTCTTCCCCATGGGCTGTGTACACCCTCCTGTTGTAGCTGAGCCTTGATTTCTGTTGCCACATCAATGGGAGAGATTTACCACCAATGATCACTGTGGAGGATCAGCTGTGCAGGGACCCACCCCACAGAGCAGGAATAACTTCAGTGGGACTCTGGTGCCCACTGAGTCTGCCCCTTGAGTATATCACCATGGAGATGCTTTGGTGGCAGTTCAGCATGTTCTGATGTTATCTACTGGGTGCGCTGGCTCTGGGCCTCCCAGGAGGTGCAGGCCAAGGTCAGCTGCTGCCTGTGTTCTGCCCAGGGAGACCCAGCTTGAGACTACAAAGCTATCTGCAGCTGACTGCTACTTGTGTCAAGTTTGGAGGTGCCCAGGAGAGACCAAGCTGAGAACCATGGCTAGCTGCTGCCTGGGGCCACTTAGTGAGAGGTATGGGGCATGCTGAGGCCAAATGCTACTTGTTAGAATCTAAAGATTTTTTAATTTTGACAATGTAAAAGATAATTCTATGTATAAGTACAGAAAACAGAGGTTCAGAAGTGTTTAGAATAATAAATATCCTGGTAATCAGGCATGGGAGAAATTACTACAGTTAAAACCAAGAATGAAGAACAGAGCCAATGGTAGTCACTGTAACTCACAAGACCTATACTATTATGAATATTATTTTGTCTAAAAAAGTTTCCCAAAGATGTTTCCCTTCAGTGTTTTGTTTATCAATAATTATCTGTTATTACTTGAATTTATAAAACCCAGGGCTATTGTGAAAAGTAGGCAATTTTCCCACCAATTATAGCTTTGTGTGAAAATGGTGACTGGGAGATAGTAATCGCATTGGATTAGAACTACCTTTGTGAAAGCCTCACTCTGGGGCTCCTTCTATAGTTCAGATAATGTATCCTAGTTATTCGGGGTCTGAGGCTTATCAAAAGAGATGAAATTAATCATGCTGGGTTGTGTGGTATGTTTTGGAGAACGGACATGACTCCACTAAAATGAAAAAGGCAAAATAATTTTCTGTGGGCTTTTGAATCCTAAGATTACCCTCCTGTTTCCCCCTATAGTCCACCTCCAGATTAAAGCCTGGAGCAATCACCAGATTTTAAAGTGAGTGGGGAGGAGGGAGGAGGCAGTCTGCACCTGGAAACCATTTTCTTGATTTGTGCTCACTGGAGTCCTGGAGATTTAGCAGCAAGTGTGCCTCTCTGGGATTTCTTTGAAATCTGGGCAGGATGATTTGTCTGAAGGGAGGGACTATGGGGATATAGGGTGGGGAAAAATTCATTCCTGGTTGCCACATTGTTGTTCAGCAATGGAGGAACTTGGCCTGACTTGGGTTGGAGTTGAAAGGAAATCAATAAGACAGCCTAAGCATGCAGGAATTTGCTGCCCTGAACTTGCCAAATTTTCAGTAACTGGGTATTGTATTCGCTGTAGGGGGTTGCCAACATCAAGGCTCACACAATTCTATGCTGGAGATCTTTCCAATAGCTGTGCAAATTACAGTGTGTTTTCTTTTGTTTTAGCACATTCCAAGGATGACAAATCATTATCTCTTTGCTTACATTACCTGAAAATGCACAGTAATAAATTTGCTTGTGAAGTTCCGTTTGTTGTGCCATCAAGCATTCGCATACTTGGAAGGGGTTTTTTTTCTATTTGTGCAAACTAAATAGTGAGCCCCAAAATGTGAAATTTTGTACAAGAAAGTGATATTTTAATTTACATCAACATTTTTCATACAATTTTACATAATATTCATCATTAAACAGTTTGCACCTCTGTGTTCCTGTCCTCATACTGTGCAAAGCTATAAGCTAACTTTTGAAAGGATAAGAATAATAACTTTTGGAGGGTGCTTACTATGTGCTAAGCACTTTATACACATATCTAATCCTCACAATAAGACTGCTCAGTAGGTCAGGTGGTAACATCTCTAATTTAAGGAGGAGAAAGTCATGCTAGGAGAAGCTAACTGACTTCTTCAAGGCTACACAGCTAGAAAACGTTTGCTCCCAAATTTGTGCTGTGGGCATGGACACATCAGAGTGCTGGCTCTTCAGAGCAAGTATTTCAATTATGCATCATTTTACAAATCTCTTCTTCTCTTTAATAAAGCAAGTTTGGACCTAAATATTTTTTATTGTTCCCATACAAAAGAGGGAATGTGGCCTGATGTTTAGACCCAGAAGACCTGGTTTGAATTTTTTTCCACCACTATGACTTTGCAACCATTGGCAAAACCCTTAATTTACATGACACTGAATTTCTCCATCTATAATAAGCATGCCTATGCTATAAGGTTATTGCTTGAATTAAAATACATTTAGAAAAATTTAGTTTCTCTATCAATGTTAATTAGTACTTTTATAAATTATACCCAAAGAAACATAATAAATAGTAAATATAAGTCAAGACTTTTTGACCATGTCTTCCCATATGTTCCCACATGAACAGACCTCTACATAGCTTGTCTATTTTTATTCCCTTTTCCCTCAAATCTTCATGACTAAATATTTGCTATGTGGCAAAAATACCAATTCATTCTTATGCTGATATAATCACTAGCAGGTCTATATTTTTCTTTTTTTTATTTGGCTTTTATTCTTTCTTTTTTTATTTACAGGGATAGACAAAAGTAGGTTTATAGTTCTGAGTATGCAAAACAGTTTATTCTTGTATTATTTTTTACTAATTATTGTAGTATTTATTTGTATTACAACTGTAAACCTACTTTTACCCACACTGTATAATATTTATTGAGCAGCCACCATGTGCTAAACTTTGTGCCAGCCACTGGGAATATAGGCATAAAAGGCCCAGTTTTGGTCCTCAAGAAGTTCACCCTGGTGGGGACAGCTAAAAGGCAACTGTTCCTATCACACAGAGTTACACACTGTGATGGGGTCTGAAAGTGCACTGCATCAGTTCTAAACACAGACTGGCTGGCTCTGAAGAGCTGATACTTGAAATGAGATTTGATGGATGAGTGAAAGTAAGTCAGGCAAAGAAGGTGAAGGAGAGGCAGAGGGCATCGCAGAGGGAGAGAGTGGTGTGTGCAAAGGTGCAGCACCATTAAAATTCAGGACACTCTCCATTAACTGCAAGTAGTGTGGGCTGGCGCAAGCACACAGGGCAAAGGCAAGGAACAGGAGGTCTGAGGAGGTAAGCCCCAAGGACCCAAATTATGACCTGTGAATTCAGATGTTGGTAAAAGTCCACAGATGATACCATTGTACTTAAAATAGAATATGCTCTGAAGAAGATAGGTAAGAGTAGATTCACAAATGGCTAGGGTTTTCTGAGTATTCTACTCGGGGAGACATCCTAATTTGGCGAGTTGACTTGTAGTACACCCATTGACCTTGCCATCAGTTGAAGAGCAGTTAAATGTCATGAGCTTTACAAAAAAAGACCTGCAGAGTTCAGGGAAAAAAATGAAGAGTAAAAACCATTGGACATAGTGAGTTTTATACATGTTGATTTAAAATGTGAGAGTAATTTTTTCTTCCCAAATGGACAAAATTATAGATTAGGCTAGTTGACAGGAGGAAGCTTTGCTAAAAATCCATGCAATTTTTATGAGATAAGCCCTTCTAAGTTGGATGATGTGGTCATGGTTTACCTACATTATGAAATAAACACTACAGAAGGTGGGCAAGGGAGAACAGTGACAAGAAATTGTCTTTGTCAAAACATTTATATTCTATTGTAGCTGTCAAGTTGAAACACGTGATCCCTCAAAGCATGGGTTTACAGAACTCCCAGCCAAAGGTACATGAGATCTTGCTTTACCTAGAGGAAATGTTCATTGTGAAAAATCTTTCTGGTAAATGTATTGCAATTAAAAGAGACATTCTTCTGAAATTTTCCCTTAGGGAGCAAGGTTCCCAGACTAAGCCTAAGCTTGCTCACTTCAGATGTGCCTTTACATCTACTGGGTTCCCTTCCACTAGGAGACTATTTGTATTGAGAAATGGACAGCCTCTGAAAAAGAATGAATCCAAAGGAGGCATATAAGTTTTGTTGAATATCAGTCACAGTCTGCAGGGGTTAGGGCAAAGTAGAAGGGTACTTCTCACACAGATGGTCTTTCAATACAGACCCCATGTCCTGTGAAAACAGGATTGAGGTGAGGATGGGGTCACTAAAAGTAAAAAATTGAAAGAACTATTTGTATAACCATCAGCTGGGGGCTTTAGGAACACAAGGTGGCACTGATTTGCCACTTTAATAGCCAAATAAGCTGACATTTACAGTGCTCACCATGTGTCATTGTAAGTATTCCAAGTATATTTAAATTGCTCAGTCCTCTCATCAACCCTATGAGATAGGTCAAATTGTTTTTATTCACAATGTTTAAAGGAAATTGCAACATAGAGAGGTTGAGAAACTTGTCCAAGGTCACACAGCAAGTAATAGGAAAACAGATTTGTACCTAGTCACTCAGCCTCTAAAGCCCAAACTGTTCACCATGGTGCAACTTAAAGGTAATAGGGAGAGGGGAGCTCGTTTGATGAGACATCCTTCAAAGGCCCCAGTCATCATTAACAGCATTTGCACTTTTGCATCTCACGTACACTTTAGCACAAGGAGGGGTTTTGTAAGGAAGGACACCAGACAGCATGACCTCAGTAGGCATCGGTTTGAGCCAGTGGGGGCAACATTGGAGTGGGAGGGTGGAGGGACTTGGGGGAGTTAAGGGTTCATCACAAACAATAACAATGGGCCCTGGAGGAGGAAAGGAGGGAAATCAAGCAAGTCACATGGTAATTGAGAGTAATATTCATGAGCCCACATGAGAACATCCCTCCCTGCACTCCCTGAGCGATGGGAGAGACAGCAAGGTGTGTGGGCAGTCTCCCCAAGGAGAAGGGACAAGAGTCAGAGGAATACTGTTCATGAGAATAGTATGACCCAATTTTGGGTGTGGCCAGAGAAAAATAGAACCCATTTGTAATTATTAACTATAACTAATATAAATATTTGAAAAGTCCCAAATGATCTCTTATAGCTCATTTTAACTGTAAAATAAAGGCAAGAAGAGCACTGAAGTTACAAGACAATCCAACAATCTTACCAGTGGAAGTAGCAAAGGATTAGATTTTAAGACATTTAATTAAACCACTCTCCAGTGGAGTGAGAAGCTTTCACAGGTACCAGACTTCTTTATATCCCAGCTTCCTTGTTGATAAATAGCATCACAGCAGTCATTCTCTAACTTGTAAAGATTAATGTGAAGACAACCACCTTGGGAATAAGAGAACAGTGATATCCCAGACAATGACTAAGACCTATATATGAACTTTCATTTTCTTTTCTTTTTTTTTCCTTGAAAATAGATTTAATTTTATTCAAATTAGAAATATTCTGTGTCTACCTGCAAAATCACCTCCAAACACAGTTATCCTCTTGACAAGTGAAAAAATTTTCTGGGGAAAATTTTTAAAAGATGGTAAAAGAGAACTTCACATTTTCTATCAAAAAGTACGTTGAACTTTCATTTTCAACCATGGACGGAGCCTATCTTCCTTTCAGCATTACTTTGCGATTCTACTGTGACTAAGAAGGCCACATGCTAAACTAAAAGTTCCACTGTAAGTAGTGATTTAAATGTTATGTACAAATGAGGTAGATGATTCCATTTCAACTAAATGGAATATAATGGTGCATGATGCTGTAGAACTGGCCTAATAACGCAAATCAAGCTTGGAAAATCATCCCAGACATAATAGTAGAATTTTAAAGTAAAACTCTAATTTTTTTAAAAATGAAAATAATTTTAACCCATCCTAAGTGATATTTTTCATAAAACAAAATATTGTAGAAAACAATAGGATGGCACATGGTATATGTGAAATCATAAATTTATGAAGCCATTTTTTCCAGAAGAAAAAAAATAACTGTAAAAGGTTTTAAGAATTCTGTTCATTCAGGATTCTATGATAGCTACCCTTTTAAAGTCCTACTTAACGATGTGTCTGGGCATCAGAGGCTTTATGTCTTGTATAAATCAGTTTCAGGAAACATTCTAACACTGCACTATTACTTACATTTTTCTACCAGCTTAAGAACTTCCTAGTTTGGTATCACTAACATCTTCTGTGCAGTGATTATATTATTATAATAATGACCAAACCTCCTTTTCTTTTTAAAAAATTCCCCATCACGAAACTTGCATTGCAACTTAGCATTATAACTTGTTATGCAGAGATGTAAAATATATCTCCATGAGTCAAGAGTAGCATCATAAATACTCTATTATGGGACACTAATGAAAGGGATTGTGCCAAGGTACCGATTGCCCTAGCTTAGCAGCGGGTGCATAAAAGAGTAATAAATCAGTGGCTGTTCACAGCTGATTTTCAGTACTTAACATATAAAATATGGTCTGTGTCAGATATATAGCTGCAGACTCTCCTAATCCACTGGCAAACTGATACACATAACAAAAAAACAGTATATTAACATCAGACTGTGCCCAGTTGCCTTTATGTTCCCTGACCATTCTATGTGCAGAGACAATCGCTGTCACCAGAAAGCCACATCTGTCAGCTGAGTAATGTCCTTCACCATCTGGCCCCTGGAACAGTATACTGCAAGTGAACTTTTAACAGGTTTTGGTGGAGATGGCAACAAAGTATTCAAAATAATGTTGGTGATGGCTATTTCCCTAAATACCCATTTGTCATTCTATTTACTGACTCTTCCTTTAGTTCAATGATAGGTTAGGTAATGCAGAGTCCTGAGGATCAATAGATACATGGTTAGAGCTATGTTGGTTCCCTCTGGACTCCTTATTGAATATTTATTTCATATTCAGCCCCCATTTCATACAAATCACAGCCAAAACAGTCTTTTATCGCCTGGCATATCATGGAAAGAGAGTCTCTTTGGGAATCTAAAGACTAAGATTCAGTGGGAAAATTTAGCCTCCAGCTGTTTTTAAATAAATACTTCACCCAAACTATTTGTATAATGAAACTATATCATCCATAAGAGATTTAGGAAGTTGTGTCAAATGAAGCTAAACTATAGTTTAAGGGTATGTTTTAAGGGGTAGACAAGTGAATCTTAATCCACATGGGTTTATGTTTCATGTTTTCAGGGAGGGACCTCTTCACTCAGTTTTAGAATGGACAACACTCACTGGAAAGCAACAGCTGTTTGCTCTTGAGTGCACACCAATGTTCATGACTTATCTGAGGAAGCTTTTTGAATTCCTGGTGCCTTTTTCATTCTTTAATCTTGCAGTTCACATGTTTGGTTAATAAGTCAGTAGATGACTGGAACTTGGGGATATCCATTAGTACAATAAAAAGAGCCATCAGGAATTACCCTGAACTTCTCTCCTTGAAACTGAGCTGTTTACTTACTTTGAACATAGATTCACATCATCACGGACTCAACTATGCCCTTCCAGGAAAAGGCAGCTCTGCACGCATAAATTCTACAGTGCATTTTCTTGCACTGGTGCTAGACTCCAGAATCATTGAGATGTTACTCCCTTTCTTCCTTTTTGGAGACTGTCAAATGGAATTGTTTCAATGACTTTAAGAAAGGTAGTCAGAAATGTTCACTGTGAGTTTTTTGCAAATCACAATGTAATGTCTTCTGGGCTCTTTGGATCCTATTCTTAGTTTTTAACATGGTCTCTTGATAAACAGGAAATTTCTTGTCAGATTGGAAAAAACTAGATTAAAATCAAAGAATAGCAGAGTTTTAAATCTTAATGAATAACATAATGAATGTTTCTTTGTCCAGTAAACATTTTAATTAATTGCTTTTATTCTTATTTTCTAAGAACCTCTGGTATTTCCAACTTCCTAAGTGGTTTGGGACCATGTTCCCCCAACTTCATAGCTGTCATCATCAAACTCCATTGAGTACTATTGTGTACAAGGCACCATAATTACTTGAATTCTGGAACTAATCAAGCACCACTTTATGGAACTGAGTAACAATACCTAATTTGTACAAAGACTTCTTCTGCATTCCCAAGCTGAACCACCTGCTCTTAGCTGCTGAAAGGTCTTAGAGAATCTTTGCTGAAAGGTCTTAGAGAATCCTTAATTTCTGGGTACAGGGATGACTAGGGACAACTGACTTTTAAAAACAAATTATTGATGCCATGTTATCAACTGCATTTGACACCACAGCTAGCAATTTTAGTGGGCCATGCCTGGGAAGAATTTGGAGCAAGTGTCAAATATGAAGAAAAAAAAAAAAGGAAATATAACTTTTTCTGATCTTTTCAATCTCCTTATGACTGTAATTCATTTAAAGGCATTCCTTAGTACTCTGAGCCCCCAATACACATACTACAGGTGGGTTTTAGGTCTGGAACTGTTGTCATGATTTCACAGTCAGAACAGGCTAATTTAAACTGTCATTAAAAAATAAACCAAAAGTTTCAGTGACTTTGCACAACCAGGTTTATTTGTTGCCTGGGGGAATTGTAATGTAGACAGGTGACTTTCTAAGGAAGCGGTCCTCCATGCAGTGACTCAGTGACCCAGGCTGCTTTGATCTGCAAAACTGCTCCATTGACATGCAATTTGCAGATCACCTCAGTAGAGGAAGAGGGAGATCACCAGTTCTTATATTATTTGGCCCAGAAGTGACAATGATCTTACAACCCATTGGTCAGAAATAGCCACTGTAGCCTAACTGCAAAGAGTCTATGAAATACAGAGGAGCAGCACATGGATATTTGGTGAACAATAAATATCTTTTCCACAGTGATCTAAAGCATAGGCTAGTGGTATGTAATGTTGGTAAGAGGTCAGCATTAACATTAATCTTATTTTAGAAATGATAAAAAATTAAACACAGAAAGGTAGGTAACTTTTCCAATGTCACAAAGTGGTTCAGTCAGTGATTAAACCCAGGTAATCCTGCTCTACAGCCCACACTCCTGACCCTGAAAGTGTGTCATTTACACAGTGTCACTATTAATTCTCTGTGGCTTTTGGCAAATCATTTTATTTTTCTTAGTTTTCCCATTTGCAAAATTAAGATAAGGATATCTATCCATTGGAACTTTTTGATCACAAATAAAATACATATTGTGCAGATTTTTTTTTTTTTTTTTTTTACCATTTTTGAAGTACCACTAGATGCCAGGGATGTTATATTTTTATCTACTGTACTCTACATAATACTTCAATAATGATGATGATGAAGATGATGATGATAAGTAGGATGATATCTGACATTTATTGAAGACAATATCATGCTCTATACTATCAACTAAATGTAAGCTATTCCACTTAATCCTCATTATACTAATATGCTCAATTTAATAATATTCAGAAGAAAAATTGGAAAAGCTCAGGGGGATTAGGAATAGTTGGGTAACACTCAGCCACTTTAAATAAAGCACAAGATCAGGGCAAGGGCCAAGCATGAAACTGACTTAATCTCAAATCAGTGAAATTGACTATAGGCTCCGTTTTTTTTGTTTGTTTGTTTGTTTTGTTTTGTTTTTTGCCTGGAGACAAATTCTAGGCTGAGATCAAACCTGGGATGGTTGTGGGGGTGGTTGGATGCCCTTGGATGAGGGATAAAGGAGAGGACCAATGAAATCATCATCAGTGACAGGACCAGTTTTGAGAACATTTGTATGCAAGGTAGAGGATTTTTTACTTTATTTTGTCAATAAGGAGGATCTATTAATGTTTTCTGAGCAAAGACATGCCAATAGGAAATTTTAAACTGGTGGCATTGTGCAACTTGGGTGTGAATGGAGGTTAATCAGTGCTGTCTCCACTGGGGTCTCTGCCTATGTGCAGTGCTTTCTCCCACACCCAAAATGAGAGAGCAAAATCCACATGGCGTGGACATATACTTTTAATATAGTCCACAGAATAACCCTAGAGGAAGGTCTACAATGGCTGGGAAGAGTGCAAGGAATAGGATTAAGCTGAAGCTTTCAGACTGGAGAACTTTAAACTCACTAAATTTAAAGGTCAGCCAGTTATAAGAAGCATTTCCCATGGGAAGATGTAAATAGATGAAAGGGATTCAAAATGATTATTTTTCAATTTTTAAAATGATGATATCACAAAGGAGCAAACATGGAATAATGAAAATGTTGAAGCTCTGGAATTTGGGTAAAAGAAAATATTTTAAATTAGTATTATAAAGAGAAAATAGTAAAATTAAGATATCATTCCTTAAATTCATGCTTTCAGTTTCATTCTCAGGAACAACCACAAGAGAAAAGTTACAAAGGCATAGCCAATGCATATTTTTGAGGCTTTGCTTTCTCTGTATTCAGGTTGAAAAAAAAATCGAGCTTATTTTACAGTCATCAGAGTTTTCTCAGTCCTTACTGCTCTTTAACCCTATAGCAAATTCTCCCTGGATGGCCTAATATTCTCTACCATTTAAAATCAAATTCCTACATTGCTTCTATTTAAAAAGGTCACATAGCCATAGATATAATCTCCTGATTAAAAAACCTTCAGCTTCTGTGTTAAAAGTATACTGCTTTTATCTTCTAATGGGATGAGTTTAGATGGTCCCAAGCAATATTTTTAAACTGTCGCTTAATCCTTTAGAGCTAATAAGCTGTTCTACAAGATCATGGTTATTATCCATAAGGTTGTGTAATTTATCTGAGCAATTATTTTTCACTATAGTTGATGTCAACAAAATGCAGGAATCTTTAATATTCATAAAAAATTAATTTCAACCTTTAAAATAGCAATTTATTATAGAATGCAAAATAAAGTTTAAAACATACATTTCCAGTTTGCCCTTAAATAAAGAAAAAATACATTTCTGAAAAGTCAATGTCCACTTATCCTGTTTGTTTTAACTAGTCAGATTTTATTGCTTTTGATCGAAGGTCATCACCTGGTGTTTGGTGTAAGGAGCTGAGTATAATGTGATATTTAGAAGAATCAGAACAGTGATTTTTCAAAGCATGAATATATGTAACACATCAGAGATAACCAAATAGCAATCATCGCAACACTGTACTAAGTTTAATAACTTAAGTTGAGCTCTGATTTTTAAACTGCAGATAAAAAAATGGTAAATGTTAAATATTACATACATATCTGTACTAAAGAGTGAGGAGCATCTTTTCCAGAATGCTATTTAAATTTACTAGGTGTTACCCCAGGTGCTATTGGATCCAGAAACAGTAGGATAAAACTGAAATGAAAGGCATGTCGCTCAAATATTTGTAAAATGCTCAGCTGGTCTGGAGAGCCTGCCTTGAATTGTAGCTAACAGTCTAACAAATCTCTAAAGAACTATTTGAGCTTGGGAAGCTATGATTTCCAAGAAGATTGGTTCCTCTGATCACTTCAAAATATTTCCAACAAGCTAAGAAAAACAAGGTTTTTTTCACCCAACCTATTATGTAGAACATTTTGGTTGACTTTCCCGATGTGAAGATTAATGTCTATGTATCATAACAAACAAACAAAAGACCTATTTGGCTTCAGGAGTCAAAGGCAATTGACTTGACACAGGTATGGTCATACTGTCCCCCATTTGTTCTTCTCTTCCTTTGCTTCAGATATGCAAAGTAACAGAGATTCTTGCCAGAGCAAAAGCAGTCTCTTAATCTTTGTCCCCAATGCTGAGACTGAGGTATTTAGCTTTAGGTTCACCCAGGATAACTTCATGCCAGAGAATATGAACACAGAGATGTTTCCAACTGGCTTTCTCATCACTGCAGACTTAGCAATACAACTCTACACCCTGGGTATCCTTTGCCTTAGCTTCCTTTATCTTCCCCAAATCTGTAGGGCAAAATATTTAATCCTGCTCTATCATCCCACAATTTTTTCTTCCCAAACTGTAATTATTATCAACAGTAATACAAACTCAGTCTTTATAGCTTTATGGCTGAACCAGGCAAAGTTTGATAAATAAATGTTGAAGACATCTCAGCGTTTGCCTGAACCTCATGAAATGTAGTTTTCTGACTAAGGAGAGAGCTGTACTTTTCCCTACTCCAGAATAGCAACACCAGAAAGTGGCTGGGAAGTTTTCTGTTCTGCAGTGTGTTTATGTCATCCAACTCCATTGGTTTCATGGCGAATAAAATTTGGAGACGGCACATTTAGATGACATGTACTATCATTAGCAATGTGTGATCACTGAGTGTGAGGTGCTCAACTCCAGCCATCTCTGTTATGGGGACCCCAAGAGTTATAGCCATTTGACAGAGGGCACAAACTAGTAATAAATGGGAGGACTCAACCTTGGGCTTTCTCACCCTCAGTACAATAAATTTTTCTCAATTGCCCCTCATCTCTTACTGCACCACTATCATATGAATTGACACTTAATAAAATGGCATTTATATTATTATTATTTGACCTGACACAAGTGACACAGTTATGAATATTTTTATGTAACTTAATAGTCACTTCTCTCCATTGCAGCTAATTAGGGTCTGAGTAGACAGTGCAACTCTGACAATGTCTGCAGGAAATATCATGTAGTTAGCAATCAGGAGAGCATTGCCCCTGGAGACAGCAAGATAGAAGGTACCATAGACCAGCATTCCAATTTGCCTTTCCTCCCATCATTCTCATCTTCCACATAGGGGAAATAGAATGTTAGAAAGCTAACAGTATCTTCCATATTTTGGATAACTGTTGGAGCAGGAAAAAATCCAAAGTTCATGCCTATAGGATTTGAATTGAGTAAGGAAATAGTTATAAAAAGCACACTGAAGAATCTAGAATTTCTCAGTTATTGAACAAACCATTTTGTAGTAGAACGCGTAACTGAAATAGAGGATGCACTAACCTCCTGCTTGCATTTCCTTGCTAACCTTAGCCATATGCAACTCACATATGCGTTTTCCTTTTGATCGTAGAGGATATATGGCACACAACTTTCCATGTATTTAATAATCTCCTTTTGTTGCAAGCAATAGAAGCAAAACACAGCCTCATGCTCCTTAGCCTAAATAGGAGGGAATTTTGTGCACATCACCACCTGAGAAGGGGCCAGAATTTGACCTCAGGACAACTGAATGCAGAGACTCAACCACTATCCAGATATTTATTTCTCTTTCTCTTCATTTCCTGTCTCCACTGTTCTCTGAATATTAGTTTCATTCTCTGCCACTACCTATGATATGTTCTTTCTCCACACAGCAGGGGACATGTATACCAGCAACTCTGAGGTTGCAGTCTTTTAACCTTGCAAAAGGGAAAGAGAAGAAAACTACCAATGTAACTCAGGTAGATAAATCCTCAGGAAAGATTTTGCTTGTCCTGGCTTGAGTCATATGGCTGCTTTGAACCAGTTACTATAGACAGAGGCTTGAGTATTCTGCTGGTCCTAACTTTGGCTGTGTGTTTATACCTGCTGCCAGGCATAGAGTTTTTACCAGAATAAATGTAAGTAGAATAGACATGACCACTTTAGGAAACCCCAGCATAGTAACTATCTCAGTTTGCACCTAATAATAGTTAATGGCCAACACTTACTGGATGCTTATCATGTTACTACCAACAGTCTAAATGTTGCTACCAACAGCTTTACACTTATTAACTATTTTAATCCTCACTGCCCACTGAAGTGGGCTCTATTATTACTTCCACATTAGAAGAAATTGAAGCCCACTGTGGTTAAATAATTTGTCCAAGCCACACAGCTAAGTGGCAAAGCCATCGCAGCTTGGTCCAGGGAATGCACTATTAATTTGTACAGTGTATGTTTACGTCCCAGAGGCCTACTGGCAAACTTTTGCTCTCATCTACAGAGATCCTTCCTTCATTATCTTTGGTTCTTAGCAATATTTTCTCATTTAAAGCTGACTCTTTCACTTTAACTCTTTATCCTATCACCTTTTGCTTCTTTGGGAATTTGTCCAGCAATCATCCCCTCTTTACCTGTGTCTCCAAACGCTTACATTTTCTAGATCATCTCCCTCGGTTTTACCCACCTCCATAACCTCTCTACTTTTATCATTTAAGTTTTTAAAGCAATGTATTTTTAGCTAGTGCCTCTACTTCATTACCTCTTTCCCATTCCCTGGAAAGCACCATGTTTGTCACCTGCCCTATCCTCCCTCCTCTACACACTATTCCAGTGAGGTGATTTCATCAGTGACTTCACTACTGTTGAGTTCCCAAAGGCTAACTCCAAAGGATTAGCCTGGATTTTACCTCTGCACCACCAAACATTCTTACCCCCTCACTTTGTAAAGCTCAATGCTCCTTACACCCCTAAGAATATTCCCTCTCATTATTTTTTTAATATCCTCCTTTGGCCACTCTTTAAATGATACACTTCTCCAGGGCTGTTGTTTGCTCCTCTGTTTCCTTGCTCTGTGATAGCTCCTTAGGAATTGTCTCGCCTATGAATCGAATGCCCATCTCTGTGCTGGTAACTCCCATTTATGGGTCCAGCTTTCAGCTCTTCTCCCTGAATTCTAGATCCATAGATCTGATTTCTCCAAATAGCTTCACTTGGACCCTATCTTATAAGTCATACGGATTCAGTGAGTAGCTTTAAGCAGAATAGAAGTATGATCAGATTTTTATTTTATAAAAGAGAAAATATGTAAGAAGCAACATAAAGTCTGAGTTGAGAATCTTGGTAAGATTGCTTAAGAAGATATGAAATAGTGCCAAGATAAAGAAATATTGAATTAGAACACATTGGATGGAGAAAAAAAGATGTGTGAAATATTTCAACAAACTGGACTACCTTTGGCAATTGATTGACTATAGGTACAAGAGAGCAGTGCTTAGGAGTGAGTTCTGGATTTCTGAC